>NW_020439108.1:5193-35332 GCF_000699045.2 Agrilus planipennis
CTGTTAAGACAGCAGGTAAAAGTTGGTCTGTGTTCTGTCGGAGCTGCCTGCGACGCGCTGATGAGATCCAAAAAGATCGAAATCGCGATCCGCGTCTGGCAGTTTCGACAGAATACGGACCACTTCGAATTATTTTATTATTTAACCATTACAAATTCTCTTTTTGGCATTATATTTTGATGGGTTGTTTTTTGAAAATGGATCGTTTTTTTTGCGTTGGTGTAAATAGAGAGAGAATTTTAGCCAGCATTAAAAGTGCGATTTCAACCGCAAATTGGAGGTGAACGATAACAAGTTCTGGCAGACTAGTAGCGGTTCATAATTAGATTTCTCGTTATTTACAAATTGGCAGTTCAAGGGAACAGTCATGCACCGACATATCTACCGCACAATTCGCGAACGTTATCACGAACCGAACGTCCGTTTCACACGGTAGGTTCGAGTAATATTGTTTTTGAATTTAACCGGATAGAGAACAGACTAAAACGCCACCACATTGAACGGGCAAGCGATGTTAATAATTATTTGCCAATCATTTCATGAAAGAGCTGCATGACAGGCACCTACAACACGCAGATATTTAAAATGAAATTTTAACCATTTCGTTCCAGTCAGTCGGTTTCTCCAACACTCCATTAAATCACAAATTTTGTATTTTGTGGCTAAGTTAAGCACTTAATTTAACAATAATGACTTGATAAATCTTTTTGGAAAAACACTTTTGGATGTTCCATTCCCACCAGCTTCTACTGCTGCTTCCCTTGAGGAATCCTGGAAATGGGCGAGTGACGTTTGTGGTGAGAAAGATGATACGGACGAAATGAAGACAGAAAGGAATGAAATATTATAATCTGTGGAATATTACTGCCTTAGTATTAGCTTTAGTGATCCAAGGAAACTACAGAGAAACTTGGACCATCCCTAGACAAAAATTTTCAGTCTCTCAAAGTTTTTCAACGTCTCTGAGAGCGTCTCTCACAGTCCTTCAGAGTCTCTCTCTCTATTGCCTAGGTGTTTTTATGGATCTCTCACAGTCCCTGTATGAGAGACTCGAACGATAAAATTTTTAATTCAGAGATTCGAGTCTCTCATTCAGAGATTCGAGTCTCTCGTTCAAAGACTGGATACGAAATGAGAATCTCTCTATGAGCGACTCGAGTCTCTCGTTCAGAGACGCTAAACAGTTTTTTTGACAGTCTCTCCCAGCGACACCAGAGAAACTCAATGAGACCTAAATCAATTTTTACCCAATGTTTCAATAATAAACAAGGATCGACCCGCTTCAAAATCCTCCTTTGCTAGAATTTAGGTACTCCGGAAAATAAAAGCCCCTATCAATTAGCTCACTTTTCTTCCCTTCGAGTTTTAACGCTAATGATATTTCTAAGGGTCTAAGTGGTGGGTTCTTCAATGTCAATCGAGTTTGATACTCATTAGAATAAGAGCAACTGTAGAGCCACTCAGCGCTTGTCGTCGACTACTCAAAACTTGTAATAAGGAGCGAGAACAAGCTTCGAATACCAACTTGACTGAAGAACGTTCTCAATCGATACGTAGTTACTATTTTAGTCGTTTTTTCC
Source organism: Agrilus planipennis (assembly GCF_000699045.2). Taxonomy (NCBI): domain Eukaryota; kingdom Metazoa; phylum Arthropoda; class Insecta; order Coleoptera; family Buprestidae; genus Agrilus; species Agrilus planipennis. The sequence goes on from NW_020439108.1 coordinate 6,774, forward strand.
AATTATATTCGAATATACAATTCCATTTATTATATTATATTCAGCTTAAATAATCAGATCGAGAAAAGTCGCCTATTGTCGATAAATTACCATTCTCAAGATAACACAATACTGTCTAAAATGTAAGGATTGCAATTCAAAATATATACACAGGTCAAACAACTAGCGCATTCGAAACAAGGATTAAGGAACATTAAATATCCAGAAAAACTGAGTACTATTTCCAACCATGTTACGTAAGAATGAAATGATATCCTTAATGTGCAGTAGGACACAGATACTTATTTTTTTATAAAATCCATAAGGTCGTTAGTCCTAAGACTGATTTGACACGCACCTCCACTCTTTCCTATCCTGACCTAATCTTCGCATTTCCCTAAAACTAGAACATTCCACATCCTTAACAATTTAGGTCTACCTCTACCCCTTCTAACTCATGTTTTTGCCTCTAATATGTCACTCATTAGACCTTCATGCCTGAGAAGGTGTCCTACTAACCTAACTCGCCTATTTCTTATTGACTTCCATAGAGTCCTCTGTTCTCCTATTCTTTCTAATACCTCTTCATTTCTAACCTTCTGTATCCACGGTATCCTCATCATTCACAAGTAACACCACATTTCGAACGCTTCTAACCTTTTCTTTTCTGCCGCACGTCCATGTTTCGCACCCGTACAGCACCTTACTCCAAACATACACCTTTAACAACCTTTTTCGAATTTCTAAATTAACCATTTTCGAGCATAGAAGTGACTTCCTTTTATTGAAGGCTACCCAACTCTGCGCTATCCTCTGGTTTATTTCTCTACTACTCCTTTCATCCTACCACTTATCTGTCTTCCTAGATACCTAAAATCAGCCACTTCTTCTAATTTTTCGTCTCCTATCTTTATATACGCTCTTTCCCTACTTTTTCAGAATCATATAATGAAAATAAGTAAACAGTTAAAGCGTTAACTTTCTGTTAACGTTCATGTCGCGTCGTAATGATTATTGGTTTTTGGTATTACTACGAACGATTCTGAACGTCTAAAATCGCCGTAGTGTATCCATAAGTAATAAATAATGGATTGCAAATGTAGCGCGGAACAATTTTAATCAGTGGACTCGAAGTTATTAAAACGATCGACGACTGCGGCGTCGCTGGCGTTGGCGTCGCGTCAGGACGAAAGAGAGCGTCACGGCGCGTTCCGCTTATTGTTTTGTAATCGGATAATAGAACTCCAGCAGCCATCCAGTTGTACATATATACAATACTCGCACAGTGTCGTACAATAAGCACAACTAATTAATGCAGATGTGTTGTTACAGTTGAAAAGTATTTAAATGCGACGCGCCAACGGCGTCTCGCTAAAGACGCTTCGTTTATAAAGAGAAAACGTTGCAACGCTGACGCTTACCGATGTAAAGGTTTAGAAATTTTTGAGCATCCATGTCATTTGCTTTATCACTTTGCTACGTTATGATTATGAGAACAACTGACTGCTTCAGAACATCGACAGTATTTCTATTACATGGAAATTGAAATTGAAAATTAAATCTTTTAAATATTCGAAATACTTATATTTATGTCAGTAACTTCATTTGACATTTTGGATATCGTTTTTATTAGGTGTAAAATAATACACTTCAAGATTCTAGTATAAATCACACTTCGAAACTGCGAATATCTGCAGATTTAAAAACCAATGTTTTCGGCATCGAATCACCTATTCAGCTGGTCAGGATTTTGTAATCCTAATTTCATATGCCAAAAGCTACAATTTTTAACCTTATAAAACAATCGATAAGGTATCTATTCGAACCATACATTCAATTCTCAGAATTTTCGCAGTTCACTGAAGTTTGGCCCCAACCCTAAACCTTTAGTGATTCTAATTTGGCCGGTTTGATATAGATATAAAATATCAATGAGCTAATAAGAAAATTCTAGGATCAGATTGGAGATCGCCGTCGTATATTACATCAATGATGGTCGTCCCCTTTTTTGTTTTTTTTTCTGTTCACATGTTCTGATCTCTTTTCATGCCTCCTGACTACACCGGAAGGTAGGGCGGACGGCCCTCTTCACCTTCTTTTAGGAATCATGGGAATGGGTGGGTAGTGGTTCGGGTGAGAAAGATGAGACGGACGAAATAAACACAGAAGAGATAGAAATGTTATCTGTGGAATATTACTGCCCCAGCATTTGCCCAAGTGGTCCAAGGAAACCACAGAAAAACTTGGGCCAAAGTAGAAGGACCCGAAATCGAGCCGGCGTCCTCCCGAATGCTAAGCAATGGTCTAAACCTCTATGCCATGCCGCTTGGCCTGACACTAATTTATTATGTAGATACTAGAGGTTTTTTGGGACCAAACTTGAATCCAATGTCTAAAAATACGTTGAAGACGATCACTAAAGATCAATAAATTAGCAATTTATCGAAGATTCAGGTATAAAACGCGATTTCGAACTTATTGGTTCTCATTAGCACGCCAGGAAATGTCTGAAAAGTCCCCTACCAAATCGAAGTTACACCGTGAAATCAACTTGCTATATTATCAATTGTATCGCCATCTACTGTCTCGTGTGCATAATCTCGTAGATTTAGTTTGACAAAGAGACACCTTCCTAAGTCCATTGCTAGGTAGTGAGATATATACAACTACAATTAGCAATACATTCCAGCAGATGGCGATGTAGGCATTAGCAATAGCTTTTCTTTTCCCTGTTTTTTGTGCATGCCATAGTAAAACCCCTTCTGGAAATTACATACAAAAATAGGAAATGATGACGCTAATTTCCGATGTTTTTTTCTAGGCGATCTCAAATTTCACCTCAGCACATTAATATTTCGGTGACAGATCAGATATTAAACATCTCATTACATTATCAAACATAAACATAAACACACTTTACAACCCTACGATCAACTCAAAATCAATTATGACGTATTAAAGTTGATTATGCCTTACTTGCGTGTATTTCAGTCAAGTATTCGTTAAAATAAAGGACACCTCCAAATCGAGCATTTAAAGTTGCTAAAGTCTAAAGCTTTATTTCATTGCATGATTCTCTCTTTCTCCTTCTGTCTCACATTTACACTCTCTCGTTCATTACTTCTCTGTCAGTCTGCATGTCTGTTTCATTCTATCCAGAAATAATGAATACTTATTCAATCCATAACGAAAATCGCGCTCTAAGGGGTATCCAAAGTGCTTTCAAATGATACTTCGCTAACTCAATCCGCTACACATACAAAGAAACGGTTTCAAATTAAACGTGCCAAATAACAAACAGGCTCATTTAAAAGTAAACGATGTTTTGTTTTATTGCCAAGTTAATTTGCCCTATTTGTCACACATAATTAACTAATTGCTCTCTGTTTACTTTTAACGCTCAATATTATCCATTTGAAACAAATACTCCCATAACAACCACTTAACATTGAAAATTGCACCTATCGATTTTATTAAGTATCGGATCGTTGCCTATGACTTCAACAAGGAGAAAAAAAAATGATTTTAAAACAACATTTTCATTTTAGAAACTTGAATGATAATATGCGCTGGTATCAGGTAATAGATTTAGCATTTATTTAAACAAATTACAACGTTTCGCCAATCAGTTCGTGGTCCTTTTCAAAGAAATTATAATATTCTATTTATTTACACTACTGTTGATATATCACTATTCACTGCGCTATTTATTTCATTGCTATCACTGTCAATTTATTTCTGGATTCACTTCTGCAACGGTCAATTTATTTCTCCTCCTCTCGGCGATCGCCTCTACCTTAAATACTCTTTTGTTTACTTTCTGGAACACTCTAGAAACATCCGGATCGTTTATTTTTCTTTTGAACTGTTTAACTGCTTTCCCAGAACGCAGGTACGACACACACATTTACAAATACGGCGCANCATATAACTCAATACTTTTCATTTACTAAGGTTATTTTATCTAAATGTTGGTAACATTGACTACCTGTCTATCCATCTCTCAAAGATTTCTATTGTCAAATATCATCATTATAAGATCGTCAGTCTTAAGACTGGTTGGACACGTATCTCCACTCTTGCCTATCCTGAGCTAACCTTCGGATTCTCCTAAAACTAGAATAACCCACATCCTTAACTATTTGCGAAAAGTTATATAATCTAGGTCTACCTCTTCCCCTCCTAACTCCCGTTTCTGCCTCTAATATGTCTCTGACTAGACCTTCACGCCTGAGAAGGCGTCCTACCAACCTGTCTCGCTTATTTCTTATTGACTTCTACAGAGTCCTCTGTTCTCCTATTCTTTCTAATACCTTTTCTTTTCCGAATTTTTAAATTAACCGTTCGCGAGCATAGCACTTACTTCTTTTTATTGAAGGCGACTCGACCCTGCGCTATCCTCTGCTTTATATCCCTTACTACTCCTTCCGCCCTAACTTATCTGACTTCCTAGATACCTAAAATCAGCCACTTCTTTTAATTTTTCGTCTTCTATCTTTATATTCGCTCTTTCCCTACTTTTTATTCCCTTGCATACCAGTATTTTTGCTTTACTTTTATTTATTTTCAAATAATCCGGTTTTGTCAATTGTTTCCTTAGTATTTTCAAAATGTTTTAGGGGTGATCCTGATTAATTTCAGAATTTAGACCAACTTGTAATTTATTATCTAACTCAGAATGCCACCTTGGGCGAATTACATTGTAATGGGTTCAGNGCGTCTCTCACAGTCCTTCAGAGTCTCTCTCTCTATTGCCTAGGTGTTTTTATGGATCTCTCACAGTCCCTGTATGAGAGACTCGAACGATAAAATTTTTAATTCAGAGATTCGAGTCTCTCATTCAGAGATTCGAGTCTCTCGTTCAAAGACTGGATACGAAATGAGAATCTCTCTATGAGCGACTCGAGTCTCTCGTTCAGAGATTCGAGTCTCTCGTTCAGAGACTGGATACGAAATGAGGATCTCTCTATGAGCGACTCGAGTCTCTCGTTCAGAGACGCTAAACAGTTTTTTTGACAGTCTCTCCCAGCGACACCAGAGAAACTCAATGAGACCTAAATCAATTTTTACCCAATGTTTCAATAATAAACAAGGATCGACCCGCTTCAAAATCCTCCTTTGCTAGAATTTAGGTACTCCGGAAAATAAAAGCCCCTATCAATTAGCTCACTTTTCTTCCCTTCGAGTTTTAACGCTAATGATATTTCTAAGGGTCTAAGTGGTGGGTTCTTCAATGTCAATCGAGTTTGATACTCATTAGAATAAGAGCAACTGTAGAGCCACTCAGCGCTTGTCGTCGACTACTCAAAACTTGTAATAAGGAGCGAGAACAAGCTTCGAATACCAACTTGACTGAAGAACGTTCTCAATCGATACGTAGTTACTATTTTAGTCGTTTTTTCCAATTATATTCGAATATACAATTCCATTTATTATATTATATTCAGCTTAAATAATCAGATCGAGAAAAGTCGCCTATTGTCGATAAATTACCATTCTCAAGATAACACAATACTGTCTAAAATGTAAGGATTGCAATTCAAAATATATACACAGGTCAAACAACTAGCGCATTCGAAACAAGGATTAAGGAACATTAAATATCCAGAAAAACTGAGTACTATTTCCAACCATGTTACGTAAGAATGAAATGATATCCTTAATGTGCAGTAGGACACAGATACTTATTTTTTTATAAAATCCATAAGGTCGTTAGTCCTAAGACTGATTTGACACGCACCTCCACTCTTTCCTATCCTGACCTAATCTTCGCATTTCCCTAAAACTAGAACATTCCACATCCTTAACAATTTAGGTCTACCTCTACCCCTTCTAACTCATGTTTTTGCCTCTAATATGTCACTCATTAGACCTTCATGCCTGAGAAGGTGTCCTACTAACCTAACTCGCCTATTTCTTATTGACTTCCATAGAGTCCTCTGTTCTCCTATTCTTTCTAATACCTCTTCATTTCTAACCTTCTGTATCCACGGTATCCTCATCATTCACAAGTAACACCACATTTCGAACGCTTCTAACCTTTTCTTTTCTGCCGCACGTCCATGTTTCGCACCCGTACAGCACCTTACTCCAAACATACACCTTTAACAACCTTTTTCGAATTTCTAAATTAACCATTTTCGAGCATAGAAGTGACTTCCTTTTATTGAAGGCTACCCAACTCTGCGCTATCCTCTGGTTTATTTCTCTACTACTCCTTTCATCCTACCACTTATCTGTCTTCCTAGATACCTAAAATCAGCCACTTCTTCTAATTTTTCGTCTCCTATCTTTATATACGCTCTTTCCCTACTTTTTCAGAATCATATAATGAAAATAAGTAAACAGTTAAAGCGTTAACTTTCTGTTAACGTTCATGTCGCGTCGTAATGATTATTGGTTTTTGGTATTACTACGAACGATTCTGAACGTCTAAAATCGCCGTAGTGTATCCATAAGTAATAAATAATGGATTGCAAATGTAGCGCGGAACAATTTTAATCAGTGGACTCGAAGTTATTAAAACGATCGACGACTGCGGCGTCGCTGGCGTTGGCGTCGCGTCAGGACGAAAGAGAGCGTCACGGCGCGTTCCGCTTATTGTTTTGTAATCGGATAATAGAACTCCAGCAGCCATCCAGTTGTACATATATACAATACTCGCACAGTGTCGTACAATAAGCACAACTAATTAATGCAGATGTGTTGTTACAGTTGAAAAGTATTTAAATGCGACGCGCCAACGGCGTCTCGCTAAAGACGCTTCGTTTATAAAGAGAAAACGTTGCAACGCTGACGCTTACCGATGTAAAGGTTTAGAAATTTTTGAGCATCCATGTCATTTGCTTTATCACTTTGCTACGTTATGATTATGAGAACAACTGACTGCTTCAGAACATCGACAGTATTTCTATTACATGGAAATTGAAATTGAAAATTAAATCTTTTAAATATTCGAAATACTTATATTTATGTCAGTAACTTCATTTGACATTTTGGATATCGTTTTTATTAGGTGTAAAATAATACACTTCAAGATTCTAGTATAAATCACACTTCGAAACTGCGAATATCTGCAGATTTAAAAACCAATGTTTTCGGCATCGAATCACCTATTCAGCTGGTCAGGATTTTGTAATCCTAATTTCATATGCCAAAAGCTACAATTTTTAACCTTATAAAACAATCGATAAGGTATCTATTCGAACCATACATTCAATTCTCAGAATTTTCGCAGTTCACTGAAGTTTGGCCCCAACCCTAAACCTTTAGTGATTCTAATTTGGCCGGTTTGATATAGATATAAAATATCAATGAGCTAATAAGAAAATTCTAGGATCAGATTGGAGATCGCCGTCGTATATTACATCAATGATGGTCGTCCCCTTTTTTGTTTTTTTTTCTGTTCACATGTTCTGATCTCTTTTCATGCCTCCTGACTACACCGGAAGGTAGGGCGGACGGCCCTCTTCACCTTCTTTTAGGAATCATGGGAATGGGTGGGTAGTGGTTCGGGTGAGAAAGATGAGACGGACGAAATAAACACAGAAGAGATAGAAATGTTATCTGTGGAATATTACTGCCCCAGCATTTGCCCAAGTGGTCCAAGGAAACCACAGAAAAACTTGGGCCAAAGTAGAAGGACCCGAAATCGAGCCGGCGTCCTCCCGAATGCTAAGCAATGGTCTAAACCTCTATGCCATGCCGCTTGGCCTGACACTAATTTATTATGTAGATACTAGAGGTTTTTTGGGACCAAACTTGAATCCAATGTCTAAAAATACGTTGAAGACGATCACTAAAGATCAATAAATTAGCAATTTATCGAAGATTCAGGTATAAAACGCGATTTCGAACTTATTGGTTCTCATTAGCACGCCAGGAAATGTCTGAAAAGTCCCCTACCAAATCGAAGTTACACCGTGAAATCAACTTGCTATATTATCAATTGTATCGCCATCTACTGTCTCGTGTGCATAATCTCGTAGATTTAGTTTGACAAAGAGACACCTTCCTAAGTCCATTGCTAGGTAGTGAGATATATACAACTACAATTAGCAATACATTCCAGCAGATGGCGATGTAGGCATTAGCAATAGCTTTTCTTTTCCCTGTTTTTTGTGCATGCCATAGTAAAACCCCTTCTGGAAATTACATACAAAAATAGGAAATGATGACGCTAATTTCCGATGTTTTTTTCTAGGCGATCTCAAATTTCACCTCAGCACATTAATATTTCGGTGACAGATCAGATATTAAACATCTCATTACATTATCAAACATAAACATAAACACACTTTACAACCCTACGATCAACTCAAAATCAATTATGACGTATTAAAGTTGATTATGCCTTACTTGCGTGTATTTCAGTCAAGTATTCGTTAAAATAAAGGACACCTCCAAATCGAGCATTTAAAGTTGCTAAAGTCTAAAGCTTTATTTCATTGCATGATTCTCTCTTTCTCCTTCTGTCTCACATTTACACTCTCTCGTTCATTACTTCTCTGTCAGTCTGCATGTCTGTTTCATTCTATCCAGAAATAATGAATACTTATTCAATCCATAACGAAAATCGCGCTCTAAGGGGTATCCAAAGTGCTTTCAAATGATACTTCGCTAACTCAATCCGCTACACATACAAAGAAACGGTTTCAAATTAAACGTGCCAAATAACAAACAGGCTCATTTAAAAGTAAACGATGTTTTGTTTTATTGCCAAGTTAATTTGCCCTATTTGTCACACATAATTAACTAATTGCTCTCTGTTTACTTTTAACGCTCAATATTATCCATTTGAAACAAATACTCCCATAACAACCACTTAACATTGAAAATTGCACCTATCGATTTTATTAAGTATCGGATCGTTGCCTATGACTTCAACAAGGAGAAAAAAAAATGATTTTAAAACAACATTTTCATTTTAGAAACTTGAATGATAATATGCGCTGGTATCAGGTAATAGATTTAGCATTTATTTAAACAAATTACAACGTTTCGCCAATCAGTTCGTGGTCCTTTTCAAAGAAATTATAATATTCTATTTATTTACACTACTGTTGATATATCACTATTCACTGCGCTATTTATTTCATTGCTATCACTGTCAATTTATTTCTGGATTCACTTCTGCAACGGTCAATTTATTTCTCCTCCTCTCGGCGATCGCCTCTACCTTAAATACTCTTTTGTTTACTTTCTGGAACACTCTAGAAACATCCGGATCGTTTATTTTTCTTTTGAACTGTTTAACTGCTTTCCCAGAACGCAGGTACGACACACACATTTACAAATACGGCGCATATTAAGAAAGGCGCCCGCGGCTAGTCGACGAATCGATAAGCCGTTCACGCACACGTGTGTCCGATCGCACACAAACACACTCGTGCTCGCTACAATATGTAGGTATGTCGAAATGGCGACTACAAAACGTCCTTCTTTGAATAGGTTTTTCAAGGAAAATTGAAAATTACCGGCCTACAATGAAACAGTAACTACGTACTTGGTACCCTACTTCTTTAAACATTAGTTAATCAGTTCAACAATTGCTACATCAGAAAGTTAATTAATAAAAAATGAATGGAGAATTCTAAACGAGAACTAGAGCGCAAACACATGCATGTATATAGGTTTAACTATTCGATGAAGTTTCATGTGGACTAATGGAAAGGCAATTTTCTCGTCCAGACTGGATTGCTTTGCAGTACTAACTGGAAAGATTTCAAAATCAATTCCGTTTCATCAATAATGATATGAAACGGTCTAGACTACAAATACCATTAGCAATGCAATGTATGTACTTTAGACAACGTCTTCTGGCAGTCAGTTGAACTTTTCAGAAATATTCGAATTGAACAAGAGCAACAAAGATTGTACCATCCACCTCCTAGTGTATTTAGAGTTTTAATATAACTAACTGATTCTGATCTTAATTCTTTTCACCATGACTCTGTGACCGACGAAATCAATATTTCGCAATTTGGCTAAGCGTTTATTAGCACGATGATTTTGAAATAAGAACTTCATTCAAGACCGCACAGTGAGAATGGAAACTAGCAGATTATTTGTAAAGGTTGCTACATGTCTACTAGCAATTTTGGGTGTCTAACAAATAGTAGCTGATGTCCTTTTAAACGACATTATCCGAAACAGGTAAGCATGAAAAATGGCGACGTTCAATAGCGATAAAATTCTAGTGTTCCATACCTAAAGAATTCACGTCACGACATGAAGATGTATTCGTTGTGGCTTGGATGTTTTACAATATTCAAATGACCCCTCTTGCTACGACGTTCCTTGAAATTTTATATCCCAAGTCAATTTCGGCAGCCTATCTCTTATGTCTCTTGATAGCACAAAATAACGAAAGTGGTTAAATTACGAGAACTCCATGAAGTACATTTTTTGAACTATTCCTGATTCATGTTAACGTATGTAGGAGATTTAGAGTGGTCTGTCCATAAACATCCACCTTAGTTTCCACTTTTGGTCTAAAGCAGCTACGCCATTGGTATGTCAACACACTTATACAATAAGTATGTATATTATAAATTGTATGTTCACATTTGTCAGAATCGTTTTAGAAAATCCATCATGCCACTAGTGAATCCCCTTCATAAATCCAACATCGCCGTTGCAACACCGTCATCTCGATCATCAGCGGTGCCATGGCGCAGCAGGAATTCCTGCCTAACGATAACAGATGGAACGCGGGTTTCAAAGCGGCATGATTTGCGTAAAAGATTCAAAAAGGCGGACGGATCCCGTCGCTTCGCGTCTCATACATTCCAAGACAAAAAAAAAGAACAGTTTCCGATCATATTTATACGCGTCAGAACCCTCCCGGACTCCATTAAATCACCACGTAACCCCTTGAATACAAAGCCCCGTGGGAAGTGAACTCTGCAAGCGAAAAAGTACGAATTTATAGGCACCTGGAAGCCTATTGCTTCCGAGCACACGACGATTTCCCCAGGGAACTTTCACACAACACACACTGTTGCTTTCCAACGTCTAAAATCAATGAGTATATTATGCGTAGACGTATAAATGTATGAGTATACTTGGGAGGCGTGTGTGTGTGTGTATTTTTGCTTTTTTGTCATTTTTAGAACGCTCCCAGCTTCTCTCTCTCATTCTCCGTTTCACTCTGTTATTCATGTAACATTATCTCTTAGAAATCTTCTAGATGCTGCCTCGGCCCTCGCACTTTCCTTGTATTGCTTTTTCTATCAACAATCGATCTTCCTTCTCTTCTGAAAACCTACTTACAAGTTTTTCTTTAGGGACACTTAAGTTCACGGCTTTGATCTTTTAATTTTCTCCAAGTATACACTTCTCCTAGTTTCTGTGACACGTAGCTTCTCTTTTAACTAAATAAATTCCTAAAATAACTACTATTTCGATATCAAATCTACTTCTTACATATAACTCAATACTTTTCATTTACTAAGGTTATTTTATCTAAATGTTGGTAACATTGACTACCTGTCTATCCATCTCTCAAAGATTTCTATTGTCAAATATCATCATTATAAGATCGTCAGTCTTAAGACTGGTTGGACACGTATCTCCACTCTTGCCTATCCTGAGCTAACCTTCGGATTCTCCTAAAACTAGAATAACCCACATCCTTAACTATTTGCGAAAAGTTATATAATCTAGGTCTACCTCTTCCCCTCCTAACTCCCGTTTCTGCCTCTAATATGTCTCTGACTAGACCTTCACGCCTGAGAAGGCGTCCTACCAACCTGTCTCGCTTATTTCTTATTGACTTCTACAGAGTCCTCTGTTCTCCTATTCTTTCTAATACCTTTTCTTTTCCGAATTTTTAAATTAACCGTTCGCGAGCATAGCACTTACTTCTTTTTATTGAAGGCGACTCGACCCTGCGCTATCCTCTGCTTTATATCCCTTACTACTCCTTCCGCCCTAACTTATCTGACTTCCTAGATACCTAAAATCAGCCACTTCTTTTAATTTTTCGTCTTCTATCTTTATATTCGCTCTTTCCCTACTTTTTATTCCCTTGCATACCAGTATTTTTGCTTTACTTTTATTTATTTTCAAATAATCAGATATTTAATCACCCAGTCTTGACTATTTAAGGATTTACTCACACTTAAACAGTTTCATTAATTTATTTATCATTTATACTTATTTCTCTTTGGTCGAAATGTTCATCTTGACAAATTTTACTTAATGTACTCCTAATTTCATTTGTTTTCTTCAGCGTGGTCCAGGAGGTTACAATACTACACATTCATGTGTGAGTACAGGTAAGTAAAGCGTACAAAATGAAATACAAACTGACAGCCGCAGTAATTTACAATAATTAGTATAGTCTGGTGGAAACTGTTTGTGACAGGCTTTCAGTTAGTGCATGATTCCGTGACAAAATTATTACACCCTCGTGCCCCGAAATACAGACGTGACGCGATTTGGTAAGAAGTCCTTATTGTATGAATATACGATCTATATACGTCATCTAACGAACGCACGTGTGGATTTTTAGTTCTTTTCTTTTAAGCGTTTATAAAAACTAAATCTCCTTCATGGTTTTCTATTATGCCTGTCATCCCTTAATATTTGCGAGCAATTATCTACACCAGGTCTACCTCCATGCCTCTTAGCTTCTCTTCCTGTTTCTAAAACGTTTCTAACTGGCTCTTAATATCTTACAAGATGCCAAACCGAGTATTTGTTATTTTACACATGGAGTCGTCAGTCTTAAAACTAGTTAGGTTAGGTTAGGTTAGGTTATCCTGAAGTAATCTTCGAATTTTCCTAAAACTAGAGCGTTCCACATCCTTAACTTAACCATTGGTGACTAGTAATCTTATCTAGGTCTACCACTACTTCTTCTTCTGATTGTCTTCTGTAGCGCTCTCTGTTCTACTCATTCTAATACCTCCGCATTTTTAACCTTATCTATCCTGGGTATCCTTATTTCGCCTGCAACTTTCTCCTTTCCACCTCGCCCACTATTCATGTTTTACTTCGTTTTGTTAAAGGCAATTTGACCCTACACTATCCTCAGTTTTATATCTCTACTGCTCCTTCCATCCTGAATTATCTGACTTCCCAGATACAGTATTATAAATTGAGAAATTTTAAAGGATCATTTCTGCCGTCTGGTTGCGTCGATCGTCGTCTCATCGGTCAGACCGCTTGCCTGGTTTTATTAGTCGTTGAGCGCGGCCTGCCGAAAGGAACAAGAAGCCACGGCCCAGTCGTCCTTTGCAAGGATCGATAGCGGGCGGTTAATGCCGCCACCGCCACCACGTGCGCCACCGTCGAGTCCTGTTCCACGTTACAACCAAATACCTACATTACACAACCCTGCCCGAGATGCTTTTACGTCATCGGAACGTTACCGTTACTGCCGGTGGTGGTGGTGCTGCTGGCGTCGCCGCCGCCGTTGCTATTCCTGCAAACACCTACAGGAAAATAATAAAAGCAAGGCACAGCATCAGAGACAGTCTGCCGATGCCGTCCCACGCATTTACGTTTTACGTCGTTTGATATAAATGCACGCAAAAAAAAAGGACTTGAAGAACTAAAATGGTCGATCTACACATATACAATACCTACGGTACCCGCTCTTTAATGCGGCATAAAAGCAATAAAAATAGAAAGATCGATAGGCGGCATGGCCTAGAGGTGCCCTCCCGAATGCTAACCAATGGTCTATGCTTAGCATTCGGGAGGGCCCCGGTTCGTTTCCGGGTCCGACTGCTTTAGTCCAAGTTTTTCTGTGGTTTCCTTGGATCATTTAGGCAAATGCTGGGGCAGTAATATTCCACAGATAATCTTTAATTCTCTTCTATCTTCATTTCGTCCGTCTCATCTTTCTCACCCGAACCACCACCCACCCTTTCCCACGATTCCTGAAAGCAGCTGTCCACGCGGACGCATCGCTCACTATCGGACTGATCATGACGTAATTCCCGTGATAGGCCACGTTGTTCTAAGCATTCGATAAAAGCAGATGATATCAAAATGAGTCCCATATCTGGCATACACTTAACTGCAAGTTTCCCATCTTATCAAAATCAAAACTGTTCAGTAAAACGATTTAGAAAGCTTATACTATAATGTCATAAACAGTATGTATAGTTTTGTCCAAATCCTTCGAACATAAAAGAACGGATTTCTATTGTTTCCCTGTTTCAAACGTGGCTTTTCTATTTCCATTCTGACATGATGAGGTAAAAAATTTCCTTCGTGGAACACTTAACAAACACTCTTCGACGTAGACGTAGCTTATCGCAAAAACTGACGTCCTCAAAAGAGAAAAATGAATTGGTCGGTTGTTTGGCTTAGTTAGAAGTGTCAAAATGTCCGTTCTTTTGTTTGATACAACAATATCGAAAATTACTTTACTCAGAACCGTTAGAAGTACTCAGTAGGAATATTACTGTTTCCTTTTAACACCAGAGACACCAATACAATACTCCTTTTTGAAGGAATTTATTCTTTTGATGATGTACAAAAGGGTAAATAAAAAAATTGTTACCGAACACCAAAGAATATATTACGACAATAATTCGAAGTCAAAGAAATCATAATATATACGGTTTCTCGACCACAACGTCTTCCGTTAAATTCGGTATCATTGTTTATATAACTAATGGCATTCGTCACCATTATAAACGCGTTTCAGAGGAAGCCTCGTCTTGCTCGCCTTTCGTCTCATTCCACACATAATACTTATCGTTAGCAAATGCCGCTATAACGCGAGCTGTGGCAACGTTAGCGTCGCTGATAAAGCAAACGACAAATGGCGTGCACGTTTGTGTACGTTTGAGTGTGCGAAACGAAAACATTGGAAACTTGATCTCATCGCCACCTTGGTCTGTCTCTCGGAACGACGCGACACGATGCGCGACGCCAAGCGACAGTGTGCAAATAAAACATCATGCCAATTCTCCAGAAACGGAGCGCACTGGTTTGTTTGATCAGGTGGAGAAATAAAACCGCGACTTACTGTGTTATCTTCCATTCTGCAGACACAGCAAGGAGAATTTCAATGGGGCAATCCAGGCGGCTTTTTGTGTCTTGTAAATACGAATTCCCGTCATCGAATGTATTTATAAATCCATCTGGATTTGTACGATTACATTGTTGTCCAATTCCAACCAAAAACTGAGCGCCCCCAGATTATAATTTAACATTCGAGAATGTATCAATTGTCTTCAAGATCCGTCAGCCCTTGTCCGAGTGTTTCTGTAGTTTTCTTGATTTCATTTATCCAAATTATGGGGTAGTAATGTCTCCACATTTCTTCTGTTTTCATTTCAACCGTCTCAGCTGTTTCTCCCCAACCACCATCCGTCTTTCGTCTTATCTCTCTCCCACCCCTTTGCACTATAATGTTGGTGTATTTCCCGTTGACCTACGATCTTAAAATTTGGCCCCAAGAAAAGTTTCATATCAAGTAAAATGTAATTTGTAATATGGTGTGGGTTTATTACCTGACAAACTTAGGAGAATCCCCTAAAATAGACGATATCATAAACTCGTTAAAAGCGTCGCCCTTTCTTTTCTCTTTTTCTTCTTCCAACTGCGAGATATTCCATTTCTTATTAAGGAAATAATCTTGCATGTCACGTTCCGTTCTTTACTACGTCAGAGAAAACCTAATATCCTCCGATGCAATCTCCAGGTTATAACTTATAATAAGCCGGATCTAAGAATGCTATGCGTTGCATACCTTCATAACACGACGCCTTTATGTTGATACTTCATCATTTCAATATTAACTTAAACAAACTTTTGAAATGTTCCACCATCAAAAATCCAATAAGTACGTACCTACTGCAACCCAAAAGGTAACAATATCTTTTCTACTTTACACAAAGTATAATGTTACGGTTAATATGATTGCTTGGCTAGTTTGTAAAGTAGCTGAATGCAAATTATCCAAGTCCGGGTATGATTAGGAGCAGAGCCGGGCAAACTCGGCTCTGTTGACTCCCGACTGTTCCTCAGGTATAGCCAAGGAGCTCTTCATTGCTCCTGCGAGTACGAGTGAGATGATTCTTTCCTTTTATTAGTCCTTCCATCTTCCATTTCGTAGGTGAGTCCCCTCTTCCACAGCCGGGCCGAATATTATTGCGAACGTAGTCCAGCATGCTACCCCTGAGCTGCTGGATGATCATTAGAAAATTTTCGTAGGTATTACTTAAGTTGCGAGAAAGGCTTTGCTTGTCTACGGGTTGAAGGGGCTTGATATGGGAGTGGAAGGGAGAAGAAAAAGAGTATATAAAAATATGGGTCATTGAAAGGTATGGAGTGACCCAAACTAACCTCAGGTAGAGGCTCCTACGAAGTTAAAGTTTGCCCAGCTCTGTTTAGGAGCATGGTAGGTTACAATAGGATAAATACATAACAATGACAGCAAGACTGAATGATTTTCATCACTTCTCTGCACCCCTACATCATGTTAGTTTTCATGAAGAAGTTCTTCGATGAATGTCACTCTCGAGTCCTCAATGAGAAGAGCTCACGCCTTGATATTCCTTCAAAATGAAGTATTAGACTCCAGTCATGAGTAACGTAATTGTCTGCTTCGTCCTTCCTTCACATCAACTTCGGAAATCCTTAAAGAAATACTACCACAATGGCATCCATCATATCTTCCTTATCCTAGAGGTGCATTAACATTGTGTACGACTGCATAGCAAGCTTTGACTACCCCATCCCGATAAAAATCCATTAAACGGTAGTCCTCTTCGGCATGCGTTTCATTAAGGATATCAAACGAAATCTTGTAATCCATTTTTCATTTTTCATTCCTTTTTTTCCTTATTATTCCACCGAGCTATCCGCAATATTCATTTCAAACGGCATCATCCACTTGGTCTAGTGAACATCACTCGACTAAAAGTCGGGTAAAAAGAGACGGACAAAATGGCGCGTGTGCCAGTGGGAGATAAGGGGGAGATGGGGAAAAAGGATGAGTTTCGTCCCTTAACGTCCTACTTTGCAATACGCGAAGCGCATCAAATACTACAGTTCATCCGCAAAAACGTCCGCAAAAAGTTATCCCCCTTTTTCGCATTAAAACGAACCAGAGTCAAGATCGTTTTGATGTAGACATTAGGCGAGTGTTATTAATCACATGAAAAATAGAGAAGTAACGTTAGTACTCGTTAAGTACGTTGGTTATCCACCAAGCATTTATTTACAGCTTTTTTGGTTGCATTTGAAAGAAAAGCACCGTTGTTTATAATAATGCTACCGGATTCTCAGTTAGACGTGGACAGAACGATCAAGAATTATACGTTTCGATTAATTATTTAAGAAAAATGACAAAGAATGTGTTAAATGTCACAAATTTTAGTAGGATTTTGTCAAATTTCATTCGACTTTATTAAGCGGTTTACAAGATATTTGACTGGATCTAAACGTCTATACTCCGATGTATAGTTGGTTGTATAAGTTGTGTTGATATTATAATGAAACTACTAAATTCTTATTTGATGTGAATAATTGGTTGCATAGTAGATACACTTTAGTACAGTCGAAATAAGAAGGCAAAGTCCCCAATAAATAATGCACACTAAAGACATATCGTTTTTCTCATTTATACAAACGGAAGATATCCTGTCTTTATTCTCTAGACACGCCTCCTCCACAGCTGCATCAAGGCCTGCACCTACGTTTCATAAGAATCAATCGAATAGAATGAGACGGTTGAAAACGTGCTTGTCTTGTTGTCTCTACCTACATTAAATGAGCAAATTTACAGTATCGGCTTAAGGTAATAGTCGTGCTACAGAATGGTGAAAAAGTTATTGTAAGATCTAAGATAATTCAATGCAATAATATTTATATAATTTCGATTGTACATCGAAACGGACTGAATCGAATTGAATTGAATTGATTAATCGTGCAGCTAAATTAAGCCGACCCTGTAAATTTGCCCATTTTATGTAGGTAAAAATGACAAGACAAGCCTACTGTTGTCGATCGTCTCATTTTATTCGATTGTAAGAACGAAAAAAACGATATGCCTTTAGTGTGCATTATTTATTGGAGACTTTGCCTTCTTATTTCGACTGTACTATAGTAA
This sequence comes from Agrilus planipennis, assembly GCF_000699045.2. Classification (NCBI taxonomy): domain Eukaryota; kingdom Metazoa; phylum Arthropoda; class Insecta; order Coleoptera; family Buprestidae; genus Agrilus; species Agrilus planipennis. Next base: position 24,835 of record NW_020439108.1, read on the forward strand.
TCTAAAACTTAGTGTAAGTAACGTTTTATACAACTAACAATGTAAACCCGTTAAAAATAATGGAGTCATTATATTCTTGTTAAACTAAAAAGGGTACCAATATTATTCAGCTTTAAATACACAATAATTGTTCAATGAGGTAATTTAGAATACTAGATACGTTTCCTCGGTGGTTACGAAAATGAGGGTATCCCCGGCGAGACCAAACCATTGGCACTGTTTGAACTGAACGTTAACCGCAACTACACTGCCATCATGGACTAAACTGTGGCAGTAAGGGACCGCAAAATACGATAATAACAACGGCAAACAACTCGTTAAGTTTCCAACAGAAAGATGGGGGAAGTAGGCGCTTATCCCGTTTAATTGTTCATTGGATCCTAATATCCAACATAATAATACTCACCACAAAATACATAATTCTCTTATTTATAACTTTTTTTCTTCCTTGTCTCAAATTATGTATAACGAAATCGACTATTAATTATGATGACGATTTCAACGAATGAGTTCAAGAAAAGCTGAACTTACTGAGTATCTATTTTTTACTACAGAACCTCGCCTTTTTTGGCGATTTCAGCTTTTGGGTTTGAGATATGAAATCCACAAGTTTTCACTGAACTTTTAGTATCTCAAACAACTTAGATACACAAGAATTGATAACAGATTGCTTGCAAATCAACCATCGTCCCAAGATATGGAAATATATTAACACTAATTCTGGATAGAGAAGGTTAGAAATGAAGAGTTTAGTGTCCAACCGAAACTGGCTTTTACGACCGAAACCGAAACCGAATTTCGGCAACGGTCTCAGTTTCGGCCGAAACCGAAACCGAAACTTCCTTATAAGGATCATGTTTTGAGAGAAAAAGAAAGAAAACGTTATTATAATCAGTCAGTTTTATTTTTTTATCTTTAATCACATAGCTCTGGAGTCTTTGACATTTTCACTTATTGATAATCAAATCAACATAACAACCCTTCATTTAAGGAAATACTTTAATTGTGCCTTAAAAATACTTAAAATAGGTGAGATGTTTATTTGAGTAAGTGTAGTATCGCGCCGAACATGACCGAGCAGAGCGCGAGAACTCCCGAACGCAGTTTCGGTTTCGGTCGTAGTTTCGGCAGGTTTTCCGCCGAAACCGAAACTAAACCGAAACTTGCTTTTTGCCGAAACTCGACCGAAACCGAACTTTCGGTCAGACACTAGAAGAGGTATTAGAAAGAGTTAAAGAACTGAAGACTCTATGGAAGTCAATAAGAAATAGGCGAGATAGGTTGGTAGAATAGCTTCTCTGGCATAATGGTCTAGTCAGAGACATATTAGAGACAGAAACGGAAGTTAGGAGGGGTAGAAGTAGACCTAGATTAGATTACTGTTCGCAAATGGTTAAGGATGTAGATAGGAAAGAGTGGAGGTGCGTGTCCAACCAGTCCAAGGACTGACAACCTTATGGTGAATTCTACCTTCACCACACTTAGATGAGTATCTACCTATATTTTGGTTTTATTATTATTTCCTCTTCCTTAAATGTTAATACTTCTGCATCATCAGCAAGGATAGTTCCTTGTAGGTCCGGCTCCTTCAGGCATTTGGAACCACCCTGTACTACAATATTAAATATCCCTAAAATAACGGTTTAAGCCTCGCCTATTAATTAAAGTTGTATTTCGGGTGACAATTTATTGCAGCGTCGTTTACGTTGTTTTCCCCCGTCATCAGTGTTGTGGGGGTTGATAATACACGTTGACTGGTCGATTGTCTAATAAAAAATCGTGCCACGACAACGTTTCCGGAGATAATGCGACCCATGGAACAACAATACTGTTAAAATCCGCCCTCGTCTCGAGTGGTTTTAAGGCAAGTAAAGAATTCCTTTGTTCCGCAGCATCTGAATATATATATCATTAGTTATTTGCGAGATGGCCCAATCAAAAGCAGTATACCCTTAATGTTGTCGTAAACTTTACTAAAACAGAATCCGCCGGAATTACGCGAAACGAACGCCGACAGCTCGCAGGCTTCTGGGCCAATTTCAAGCGATGATTTACAACTCGACGATTGATTGAATTGAATTCATTAGGATTTTAAGAATACAATCAATATCTATTTTAGATCGTGACATGTAACGTTCAACTAAAGTTTCAAACATTTAAATTACAATTAAAGTAAACAGATATCAATTAAATCGGAATGGAAAATGTTCACCCCGATATCTCATGAATTTCTGAAAACTGACGCAAGCTGTAAAAATTGAAAACAACAAAGGTCACTAATAGATAGAATTCTTCCAAAGTCGATGGGCTAATGGACTGAAGGTAGAAATTAAATTTAATCTATTGAACGTCTATATCTTTAAGTTAAATCCTACAAAGGATGCGGTAAACGCCATCTGTAGTACAATGCTGCACTTAGGGAATTCGATACGTTCAAAAAGGTCCATTTATGTTGATGGGTATCTATTTGCTGAACAATGAACAGAATCCACTCCTAGCTCGTGATAGACAGGTTACAAAAACCGAACGAAGAAGTCCATGATGGTCAGTATTCTGTTAGATCTCATCAGCACGTTGCAAACAGCTTCCACAAAAGACAGACCAACTCTACCTGTTGTCTTGACACAGCGATTTATGAAACGCCTTCTGTACTACAATATCTATTGACCCTATCCATATCTTTCAAACATTTTGGACGTTAAATCCTACAAACGGCGCAGTAAACACCATCTATAGTACAATGCTGCATTTAGGAAATTCGATATATTCAACAAGGTCCATTTACGTTGATGGATATCTATTTGTTGAACAGAATCCACTCCTAGCTCACCTTACGTGATAGGCAGGTTACAAAAACCGAACGAAGAAGTCCATGATGGTCAGTATTCTGTTGGATCTCATCAGCACGTTGCAGACAGCTTCCGAAAAAGACAGACCAATTCTACCTGTTGTCTTGACACAGCGATTTATGAAACCCTACAAACGGCACGGTAAACGCCTTCTCTATTACAATGCTGCGTTTAATGGAATTCAATGTATTCAACAAGATCCAATTACACAGATGGATATTTTTGACATGCTGGAACTATTCCATCAATCTTCCTTTATACTTTAACTTTATAATAATTAGTTTATTAATTTTACACACCTGACAATGACTCGATTTGTATAAACTATCATTACTTTAATTTTTGATCACCAGATTCCCGGATTCCCAATTTTTCTTATAATTTACAGTTGCTCTATGAGCAAACATCCCAGTACAGAGTACAAAGAGTAGAACGAAGAAAACAACCTCCCTGTTCAAACACCAGATTAATTCCCGTCGTTCCACTCGCACGCCTTCTGGTGATAGTCGTAAACTGTTTGCCGGTAAACCCCAATTCTGGCTATTCATCTGCTTATTCGGCGAACTTTCCGCAATTCGTGCACAGCACGCCTGCCAACATCACCACGTGTCTGTGTATATGTGTCCGTGTATTCGTTCGTATGTGGCCGTCCATTAAAAGCTCGCATGCTTCCATTGCTACGTGCCAGCTTTACCTGGACCCTACTGATCCCACACAACATATAGGCTAATCCCATTGCCACCCGGAAGCCCGATGATTCACCGGTTTCCAGATGTTGATGCACGTCGTCAAAACGGTCAGCAACATTTCCCAATTTATTTATGTGGCTACATGTTGTCTGGTCTTTGCCAAAACGGCTGGCCCGTCGCCAAAATAGTATAAGCTTCTTATTAATTTATGTTTGAAACTTCGGAAAATTAATTACATATCTATACCTATTACAAATTTTAGCGGACCATCCACAAGAGTGTAACCATTAGTAAATTGTAACTCACCTAATAAATAACAATCAAGGCGATACGATATAAAATATGTCATGGTACAACCCTTGTATTAGAAGTCGAAGAAGAACAGATTATTCAGTTTTATTGTTTTCTTGATTCTCATGACTCAACCACATAGCCCATGAGAATTCTAAGAAATTTTCGACATTTTGCTCTAAATCATCAGTATCATCATAGGGTCGTCAGTCCTAAGACTGGTTGCACACGCACCTACTGTTCCTACCCAAAATTTAGTCATCATATACCTATCTAATGACCTCCTGTTATGGAAGATTTTATGTTCAAGTCTAACATGAAATATGAACTAATGCAAATCCGTTTGATTCGAACTTATGAATTAATTTCCAGGTTTTTCTATAATAAGTCACAGTGATGTTATTTTCCATTCATCAATATCAATAGGAATTCTTATTGACATACACAATGGAAACTTCTGTCTAGAGACTGATCATCTCAAAAGATTATACGTAAAGTAGTGCAGAGAAAAATTGTGACACACTACAATAAGACAAAATCATCATCATCATAAGGTCATCACTCCTAAAACTGATTGGACACGCACCTCCACTCTTTCCTATCCTGAGCTAATCTTCGCATTTCCCTGAAACTAGAACAACCCATATCCTTAACTATTTGTGAACAGTAATCTAATCTAGGTCTACCTCTACCCCTCCTAACGTTCGTTTCTGCCTCTAATATGTCTCTGAATAGACCTTCATGCCTAAGAAGGTGTCCTACCAACCCATCTCGCCTATTTCTTATTGACTTCCATAGAGTCCTCTGGTCTCCTATTCTTTCTAATACCCTAATAATAATAGTAATCCTAAAATTGAAAAAAGCTATATGTCATAAACAAGCTGGCCCGGATTCCTATAGGAACATCAAGAATCCTTCTTGATTTGGAAAATGTCAATTTCGTTTAATCTTTGTTAGTTGAAAATTTCAATACTCTACAATGATGATAACAATACGAAAATCTCAGAAACCACCAATACATTTGAATTTTATAAATATTCAAAAATCAACTACTTCTTTATCAATAACTGATATATACCAAAGAGCACAATAATGACGTGACCCCGATCAGGAGCCTTCAGCATCAATATCCGTCAAACCATCTTCAATCGACCAACAAAAATTTGTGCTTTGGTAGATACCGTCTACGATAAGTAAAGTTCGATAGTTCTTCGTCCAATTTGTACGTGTCTGCATGTTTGTCGAACAGTAATAGGGGCTGAATATTTTATTATGCGGCGATAGCAGTCGGATTCGTACGGTTGGCATGAAGTGAAATATCTCTTGGCGACAGTTCCCGTTTGCGTCTCCGCGTTCTGCCGCTGCGCTGGTACTTGGAATTGTCGCCACGGTTGACATGCCGAAAACGACTTGAGACATCCAAGACAGAATTCACTTTAGGACTAGAACGACGACAACGACGGAGACGCCGCGACGGCGACCGCAGTTAATTTTATATAAACAACGAAACAGCTTTCCAGATAGATTCAAATTGTTAATAAAGGATTTCAATTGCACCTACGCGCCTCATCCAATAATTGGAAGGACGAGAAAGAGGTAAACTAGTATAATATTTTACTTAAAGTTGGAAAAACATTGAACAACATATTCCTTGTTCCATCCCAATGATGCAACAATAACACAAAATATTATGAATTGATAAAACTTACCTAAGTAATCAACTGCAAAATTCGCGACTGTTGAGACCTGAAACAAAAAAAATTTTTAGTTTTGTAACTTACTCTATATATTCTAAACTAAAACTAACAATAACTAAATGTTTAAAAGTTCAAGGATCTTATTATGACACCAGCCAAACTAAAAATGCTTAATAGGTCCACCCCAAACAACAAAAGACCTGTCAGGACTTGTTAGATTATTAAAATAACCCAGAACATGAAGCATTAGAAAGCAGAGAAAATCATTCGGAAGGATTATCGACGTGCTTTATAATACCAAAGCTTGTAGTTATATTTTGGCCAGAGATGCTCGCCATTTATAACCAAATGGTAACAAATTTGTATGGGCATTCGTGGTCTAAGAATGTCGTCTGTTGGAGTTGCTAGGTGTAGACCTGCATCCACATAGGAGATGGAAGAACCTCTGAAGAAGTCCACTGTGCTAGAGAAACACTAGGAAGCAACTCCAACCGAATTAAAACTACATCAGTTTTCCTAAGTGGTAAATCTGTAAGCTGTAGATAGAAATATCTGAAGGACAAATCTCTTGATTCCTGACTGATGAGGGTATATATTGTCAATAGGACAAAGCATATCGAATGAAATATTTATATATTTTATTATTAATAAATTTACATTTGTTTAAGAACACCTCATCGTCATTAGTTTACTAACACACCCACAGAACGGAGAAGCTACTTGCAAATCAATTTGTCCTTGTGTAAAGGAAATTGAAAATTTTATTTCCCCTTTAGACCAGGTGCAATTTAATAAAATAATGTCCCGAAATATGAATATTAATCAAAAATGTTTTATTCAAAAACTTCATCGTTTCGTTAAATTTCCTTGCTCGAATTACATAAATATTCATTTGCTCCTTCGACTTAATTAAATTTTGCTGAATTCTACCTCATGTTTCATGGAAAACGAATTACTTTTGGGCAATTTATGTACTTCTTTCGTTTTCGCGATTTCACAAACACCGACGACAGACCAACAATTATTACGTAAACGGCTCGACGCACAAATATTTTCCGTTAAAGAAAAATATAATTATCACCTACAGCGAACATTGAATGAAAGTCAACAAGATTTTGTATGATGCTGAAGGCATTATCGCTAGCTGTAAGAAGCGCGACGCTAAATTAACTGACAATTTTAATAGAATACCAGCAGGAGAAAGGAGGAGTTAGAGATAGCTTTAAATAAAATGGAAGCGGTACTGACAAAACAGCACTGTATGAAAATAAATAAAAGTAAAACTAAAATACTGTAGGGAAAGAGCGAATATAAAGATAGGAGACGAAAAATTAGAAGAAGTGGCTGATTTTAGATATCTAGGAAGTCAGGACGGAAGGACTAGTAGGGATATAAAGCAGAGGATAGCGCAGGGTCGTGTCGCCTTTAACAAAAGAAGTCGCTTCTATGCTCGCGAACGGTTAATTTATAAATTCGAAAAAGGTTGTTACATGTGTATGTTTGGAGGGCGGCGTTGTACGGATGCGAAACATGGACAGTGGGTGCGGTGGAAAAGAAAAGGTTAAAAGCGTTCGAAATGTGGTGTTACAGGCGAATGATGAGGATACCGTGGATAGAAAAGGTTAGAAATGAAGAGGTATCAGAAAGAATAGGAGAACAGAGGACTCTATGGAAGTCAATAAAAAATAGGCGAGATAGGCTGGTAGGACACCTTCTCAGGCATGAAGGTCAAGTCAAAGACATATTAGAAGCAGGAACAGGAGTTAGGAGGGGTAGAGGTAGACCTAGATTAGATTACTCTTCGCAAATAGTTAAGGATATTGGTTGTTCTAGTTTTAGGGAAATGCGAAGATTAGTTCAGGATAGGAAAGTGTGGAGGTGCGTGTCCAACCAGTCTTAGGACTGACGACCTTATGATGATGATGAGAAGCAGTTTACTAATACTCCAAAATCCTAGACCCGCCTAACATTACTTATTTTCTGATTAACAAAATGGGTGGGATAGTGTAGTGTTAGAACACTAAACACTTTGAATGTTGAGGCCAAAGAGTGGGCCAAACATCCCTCAGACACAATTAAAATGTCGTTGTGAGTTATATTATTTTATTAACTTCCAGTCGTAGAAAAACAAACATTGCAGGTTTTAGAACGTCCTTCAATAAATAATTTGTTCAATATCGTTCACCTTACCTTCATCAACGTCTGCCACTTCATTTCTGAGTGAAGTAGCGACTACTTTTGAGAACATTCAGTTTCTAAAAAGAATACCACGCGAACTATAGAGAACTTACGGCATTTGCAAAAGAAAAAGAGAAATTCTCCGTTGCAAATTCGCTTCGGAAAGTTTGAATTTAATTTAAGATTTATTTACTTCCTTCTCTGCAATACTTATTAGTTTACTTCAACTTTCTACTTAAGAAAGTCGAGTCTTGGTATTCCGAGTCGCTTCAAATCAACATTTTTCACAAAAGGTCAACTATATTTCCTTACGTAGAATAATTGAGATATTTTAAATATATGCCTTTTCTTGTTTATTATCAAGTACAGTCAAACCAATTATTTTAATACGCTGACTTGATTGATTGAAGATTGCTTTTTACTCTTATCATTAAAAATAATTTTTTAATGAAAATGTTTCAAAAAGGATATAAATTAAAACATGGTCTAAAAATTACCAAAATAATAAATACATAATACCGTAGAAGCGTTCGAAAAGTGCTGTTACCGGCAAATGATGAGGATACCGTAGATAGAAAAGGTTAGAAATGAAAAGGTATTAGAAAGAATAGGAGAATAGAGGACTCTATGGAAGTCAATAAAAAATAGGCGAGATAGGTTGGTAGGACATCTTCTCAGGCATGAAGGTCTAATCAGAGACATATTAGAGGAAGAAACAGGAGTGGAGGTAGACCTAGATTTGATTACTGTTCGCAAATAGTTAAGGATGTGGATTGTTCTAGTTTCAGGGTAATGCGAAAATTAGCTCAGTATAGGAAGGTGTGGAGGTGCGTTTCCAACCAGTCTTACGACTGACGACCTTATGATGACGACAGCTAGGTTTTACCCACGGCTTTGAAAACGTTGATATCCTAAATATGTGTCAAAGGTCATTGACGATCACATAAAACTAATTTTTCTTTTCCTCAGAAGGAGTACTTGTTTTCTGTACCACTGGCAATATGTGTACAAAATTTCATGTATATCAATTGAGGAGTTACGGCGTCAAATGGCAGCAAACAAACAGATATTTGCGTTTATAATCTTTATTAGGATTAACATCAGAAATGTGACATACGTCGCCATCTGTACTATTTGTCTTTAATGTGGTACTCCACGACTAGCCAAACTGAAAACTCTGCCCACCAATGGTGAATATTACTTCAAGTATCCTTGAGTAATCCTTTAAAAAGAGTTATAGGCCATTAAATATACGTATATATGTATAATTTTTAGACTATCATCCCGTATTTCAAAAACTATTCTGTTCCAGTCTCTGCCCCAGCCTTCCAGTTCCAGTAAAATCTCGTTCTCTGCAAGTAACGTCTGGTTAGTAATTCATTTTCGTGTGGTGCTTTTAACTGCCCGACGATGCCGTCGTCGGTCGTCCTCAGTGGTCGTCCTGTCCGCCGAACGCAGCGTTTTGCAGGAGTGATGGCGACATGGAGCGCACGCTGTTGGGTCCTTTGGCAACGGTCTGCTGGTTGTGTACAATAACTCTTCCGCTTACGCCGCGGTCACCTCCCGCAAAAGACAGCGGAAGACATATTGCTACAATTTACGCTAAAACAACGTCCGTGTCATTGCGAATGGGATCTACAAGAACAGTTTTAGTTCTTAGTCAGTACGCCATAGGTCCTAGTCCTAATAGGAAATGGGAATTTAAAATGCAATATTTTGGCTCTTATCTGTAAAATCATGAAAAGAAACTACTCTTTTGCTATAAAATGGTACATTGTATGTTCTGTCGCGTTTTATTTTTAGTTAGACGTCGATAGTCGCATTTTATACGAGTTGCCCTACATTCAACAATGAATGGCTTAGTAGTAAGCTACGTCTAAGGCGAACTATTGACGATCAATTTGCGTTTAAGCAACCTATTGAGTCGGAAGTAACTTTACCGATCAATGATGACTTCAAACTATTAAACGTTGCGACAGCCGGTAGTAATAGATAGGTACAAGACGCTAAAATTGGATCGCTTATTCCTAATACTTGTTAAATGGTGCGCTTTTTATACCATCTTTAACAGGGTATGCAAGAGAAGAAAAAGTAGGGAAAGAGCGAAAATAAAGGTAGGAGACGAAAGATTAGAAGAAGTGACCGACTTTAGGTATCTAGGAAGTCAGATAAGTCAGGACGGAAGGAGTAGTAGGGATATAAAGCAGATAATGGCGCAGGGTCGGATCGCCTTCATTAAAAAGAAGTCACTTCTATGCTCACGAACGGTTCATTTAAAAATTCGAAAAAGGTTGTTAAAGGTATATGTTTGGAGCGCGGCGCTGTACGGGTGTGAAACATGGACAGTGGGCGCGACGGAAAAGAAAAGGTTAGAAGCGTTCGAAATGTGGTGTTACAGGCGAATGATGAGGATACCGTGGATAGAGAAGGTTAGAAATGAAAAGGTATTAGAAAGAATAGGAGAACTCTATTGGAGTCAAAGAGATATAGGCTAGATAGGTTAGTAGGACACCTTCTCAGGCATGAATGTCTAGTCAAAGACATATTAGAGGCAGAAACAGGAGTTAGGAGGGGTAGAGGTAGACCTAGATTAACAATCAATGTTAAACCTTAAGTTTTTGAAGAAAATACCACAAATGGCGCGGAAAACGCCATTTGTAGTACGATGCTACATTTTAGGATTACGTATGCTCCAACAAGGTCCATTTAAATATATGGATATCTACTTGGTGAAACGAATCCCGGCGTAGCTAACCTCAACGTGATAGGCACGTTACCATAATCGAATAAAATA
>NW_020439108.1:38691-50847 GCF_000699045.2 Agrilus planipennis
CGTGCTGTCAAACCTACACTAGCAAGGAGATCGGGCTGAAACTATAGCTACAAGCTATCCAAGGATGGTACTATAGAATGTCACCTCAAGGTAGGCCTAGTGGCGTCATCTCTTGGTTAGGCCGGAAACTTATCAATCCACCCTCGTATAAGAGAATAAATCCATGGAACCTCTTCCATGAAGAAAAGAATTGTGTGAATTCTGTCCTATTCAAAAGGGACTTTCCTCTTTGAACGAAATTATTTCATAGTTTCTCTTCCATTTAGGAATATGGAGGAAAGAAATTCATGGACCCTCTTTTGTGGAAAGAACTTTATAGCCTCTTCGTTAAAGGATAGACTATAACTCCTTGAATTCTCTTCCAAGTGATGTATTCCATGGATCATAGTTTCCTATTGAGTTTTCTATACATTACGAACTACTTTTAATATTTCTTTTCCGTCGAAAATCCATGGTGTTCTTCTCATCCACGGAAGACAAAAATATTATTAACTCTCTTCCATGGAATAAAAGAATTAAGCGGATTTTCTTTCCATACAAGAGGATAAATCCTTGGAACCTCTCACATGAAGAAAAGAACTGTGTTGAGTCCGTCCTATTCAAAAGGGACTTTCCTCTTGGAATGAAAGTATTTCATAGTTTCCCTTCCACGGAAGAAAAGAAGTTCATGGAGCTTCTTTCGTGGAATGAACTTTATGGACTCTTCTTCAAAGAATAGACTATAAATCCATAATACTCTTTCAAGAAATGTATTCTATGGATCAGAGTTACCAAAATTTCATTAACTCTCTTCCATAAAATGTAAGAATCAAATTGATCTTATTTCTTAATGAAAAAGAATTCATAAATCCTCATATCCCCAAAAGAGAATAAAACCATGGGTCCTGTTCCATGCAAAAGGAATTCTCTTTGCTGTATTCCATAGTGTATACGAATCCTCTTGAACAAAACTATTTAATGGAAGGGAAGAAATCCATGGATCCTCTTTCATACATAGATAGAATTTCAATGACCCCCGTTATGGAAAAGACAAAACCAATGACCCTTGTTCAAAAGCTTTGTGGAGTATCTTCCAAAGAAAAGAGGAATCCATGGAATAAAAGTAAATAATGTAATTCTTCGGGATTTCCAAAGTTATTAGGTTTTCGATAAATTACGAACGATTTTAACAAAGGCACTATTTGGGTAATAAACATCCGGCAAACAAACAGAGAACAACAATTTTCCCCCAATTTCACAGGTTAGTCGTCTAACTATACCTATTTATGTACCAAACAACAATAATTAAAGGGAACCATTTCCAAGTTTCGAACCGGTAGTAAAGTTCGCTTGCGAAGTTTATTTAGAGCGCCTAGCGATTATTTTCTAATTTGCTGAAAGCATTGCACGAACCGGAGAAATTTCCAACCTCCAACTCCATACCATACCAAACTCTCCGCCATCCTCATTATTAGAGAAATTGTCATTTATATCCCTTAGCAAGTTCAACCGAACAGGACGCTTTTAACTGCATTTAAAGTTTAATATTTTACGGTGTACCGCAACTGCTATCAACAACGTTCAACAGCAGCAAGGCGTAACACAAACATAAATCCATTGGAATAATCAATATCGATCAAACTGTCAACGTCGAGGACAACGCCAGAAAGGTTTCGACGCTTCTGATGGCATAATTATTGAAATTTGAAATCGTTCGGTATTAAATTTTCCATCATATCTCTAAACTAGTACAAAACAACTAAATAGAATTCAAAAGCAGATAATAATCGCAGATAAAATCAAAAGTCTTTGCCTTTGTAATAAATTAACAATAAAGAAAGAAACAATTGAAACATTTGACACCACCAAATGGCGGCTTCGCTCACAATAACCTGGCATTATTTAAACATTTAAAGTCTTCGTTAGTCCATAACTAATGTTTAAGGTTTAGACTTACGATCCCGTATTTATCAGGAAGAGTTAATCCGAACGTTATACTAATTCAAATTAGCTGGATTATGTACAAAAAATAACGAAATGCAACGCTTTCCAGTTTCATATTACATGGAAGCATAATGTGGGAAAGCGTATTGGATTAAAAAGCCCGCAGTGCCGCAAACAAAAGAACTGATTACACATTACGACAACAAACAATAGCGGGGAAATACATTTTGGTCTTTTCTTTTAGTATTCGCAAATAGCACAATGCAGTTCTGTTGTTTCCTTGTAAGAGGTAATAGTGTAAAAAGCCTGAGGGCATTGTTCCAGATTCGCCCCGTGGAAAAACGAGAACTCTAGCTGAATGAAATCTACTCATTGGATTAGCTAGGAAATTTTCGTTAACTCTTTCTATCTCCACTTCGAACGCAGTGAACTGAAAACAGCAAAATAATATTTGCACACGTACTCGAACGCAAACACCAATTTATCTTCAAACCGACATTGTATTCTGATGAAACATTCAAAAAAAATTAAATTGACATGAGCATACCACAATACTGTCATTGTGTTCTCATAGTTGGAAAAATCAATCGCAATCCATCGTCGATTATAAGGTCCATCCACAACGTGTTCTAGGAAACTCAAAAAAGAAAAACACCATGAACAAATACTTAAAGAATTTCACGTTGCGGCATTTCTGAGTTTCCCAGAAACTACTGGGTTTATTTTGGCTGAAGTGCGCAATGTGCTGAAGTCCAGAGTCCCGTAAACCCCAAGAAATCTGAAAATTTTCTTGATTATGCGTTGAGTAACGCATAAAAACAGAAAAGTCGACCTCCAAGAGAAAGACGTGTATTTAATTGAGTTATGGGACTGAAAAAAAAACTTTCGGATGTTTGATTCCTACCAGTGGTGGTGCTGGTGGGCGGGCAGTCCCTCCAGACTACACCGGGAGGTAGGACAGAAGAATGGGTGGTGGTTCGGGTGAGAAAGATGAGACGGACGGAATGAAGATAGAAGAGAATAAAAGATTATTTGTGGAATATTACTGCCCCAGCATTTGCCTAACTGGTACAAGGAAACCACAGAAAAACTTAGACCAAGGCAGATGACGGACCCGGAATCAAACCAGCGCAGCGTCCCCCTGAATGCTAAGCAATGAACAAAACCTCTAGGTCATGCCGCTCGGTATTATGGAGCTGTCATCCAAAAGTCCATTAAGTCTGCTACGCCATTGGTTGCAACACGATGTAACATTGTGACAGCTTTTTCCACTTCCGTTTCATTTAACAGCAGATTTTTAAAACCGTTTGAATATTCAAAATAATTTAGATTTACATTGCTTTGACTGCAACATCTACAATATCAATAATCTTCGTATCTAGAATGTTTCATCTTGATTAACGAGCACAAAAGAAGCAAAATTAATTAGAACAGTTGTCAAGATCCAAATCTAAATCGTGCCGTATGTCAACATGAGGCATTTCAAATGGCGACCATCTACATACAAGCCAAAGCCTACTTATAGCATAATACAAAAAGGCCAGAACTTCTTTGCGTTCGTGTAATGGCAATGGCGCGAAAACTAAGTAATGGTAATGTTAGATGGGCATTAACGGTCAAGATAAGAGTTATACATTTATCCGTAAGGATAATGCGACACAATCGGCCGTAACCAACATGCAAGAAAGACATTTGGGTCGACACAGTCTACACCATTTTCTAATACTTAATACTTACTTAAGTGCAAAGGTAAAGGGGCATGATTTTTCCAGAATTACTTACGTCATTTTAAAATCAATAAGCCAACATGATGGAATTATAAATTAACCATGATGGATAAGGGTAATTGAGATGAAAAAGTAGATTTTAATTTCGAATTTATAATAAGACGTTGTAATCTGTCGCATGATTCAACATAAAGTACTTTACCAGTGTATCAAACCTCTATTAGACTAATGTTAAAGTATGGACAGTATACCGCCATCTATATATTGATATTGTATCAGCCTGCTTTAGTGAAACACCTTCGGTTTTGTCAATGATTTCAGAAAACTGCCTAAAGTATTAATGCCTTAATCATGTGATTACACAAATTCGTATACATTCTTCTTGTACAGAAAATGACATACGGTACCTTTTATAGATAAAGGTCCCGAGGGATAGAAAAGTTAATTTTATGAAGTCGTCGATAATTTTTGCCAAATATTTAGGACATCAACGTGAGCGAAGCCGCGGGTAAAACCTATCAAGAAATTTTGTACACACACTGTCGAGGGTACAGAAAAGTACTTAAGGTACCTTTAATCCAGAAAACATATACTGTTCCCAAGGGATAGGAAAATTAGTTTTATGTGGTCGTCGGTGATCTTTAACATGCATTTAGAGCATCAACGAGAGCGAAGCCCGTGGGGAAAACCCATTAAGAAATTTTGTACACATTGTCAGGGGTACAAGAAAGGACATAGGGTACCTTTTACCCAGAAAACAAATACAGTTCCCGAGGGATAGAAAACATTAATTTTATGTGATCGTCAAAAATCTTTAACATACATTTCGAGCATCCACAAAAGCGAAGCCTGCTGGTGAAACCTAGTTTATACATATAAGTATAAACAACAAATGGTAGTGAGATGTTTTGTAAAGTTACGAGATCCATTCGCGGTTCTCATTTCGTTTCGTCACTGTTAGCGTGCAACATCCACTAAAAATGTAAGTAATCGGGAAAATCACCCTGCCATTTCGCTGCTTGCTTACCAACAAAGGAGCGGGTGGATTTTCGAAAGTTGCCAAAGTCGAGTTAGTAAATTCGCGTTCGGCTAAACGTAGACGCAGTGTAGCGCGGCGAGAGCGTAAAACATTTACATATAAATCATCGAGTTAGGATGTTGCTCAAGTTTCGCGGTTATTGTATGGTAGGTAACCAGTAATGACGTCGATGGAGCAGTACGGGGCGTCGTTGTCAGCATCGGTAACGTCTCTCGTAAACGGGATCGGATGGGGAAGCGGGGGCTTTGAACACCTGCTTCCGCAAAAGCCTTTGGACATGATTTAAACGACACAAAAATCTCCACGTCGTTTTAATACCTACTCTAGCGAAAAATCATTCCTGGTCTCTTTTAACACGTATTTACCTGTCTGCTTTTGCATTTATTTCTGGAATGACCTTAAGAAATTACTGACTTATTATGGAATGTAGACGATAAAAACTGGCAAAATCCGTAATAAATTATCTGTGAGAATGGACGTATCTTTTTTCTTGTTTCCACGCCCTTGTTATGTTAGGAAATGCTTCATGAGTAGTACAGATAAAGTGAAAAGAGATAACCGAATAATAGTAAGCGGGGCAGCGATTAGAGGTTGCTTATGTAAGCAAAAAATCAGGGTCGGCTTTATGAGTGCCTGGTTGGAATTATATCTTTAAACAATGATCTTTACTTTCCTAAATTGCTGAGAATGTTGAACTTTCGACGCTGACAACATGCTCAAATTCTACTTGTTTGCATCTCTTTCTGTTACACATTAATAAGTATAATGTTATTCCCTTTTCTTCATTAGGGTCCGCTGCAATTCCTTCCTGACATCTCTTTTCAATGTTTTTGATATTCCCTTGTAAATTCCTGAGTATGTCAAACTTTAGTTAAAGTCCGGCGCTGACAACATGCTCAAATTCTGGTTGTTGACATCTCTTTCTGTTGCAGATTAAAAGGTATACTGTTATTCCTTTTTCTTCATTAGTGTCCGCTGTAATTTCTTCCTGACGTCCTATCGTGAGAACAGTAGGTGTTCTGTCAGAAACCGCCCTAGTCTAGTTAGTAAGATGAAGAATTTAAACAAGTAAATGAGCTGACGATATGCTTTAGATAAGTAGGGATTATCAAATTACAAGACAAAGTAAACCCCTATACAATGCAACTTCATTGTAAAAGAGATTTCGTCGAAATAATCGAATATTCGAATCCTTAATCCATTGGTTTGTCGAAAGCGGCGAACAATAAAACGATCGCTTGCAGGAAAACTGGGGATCATTTCTCCAAACACCAAAAATATCCTCGACACTATACGACATACAAAAGACCAAAGACGATAGATTGAATATTCGAATCCTTAATCCATTAGTTTGTCGAAAGCGGCGACAATAAAACGATCGCTTGCAGGAAAACTGGGGATCATCTTTCCAAAAAACAAAAATATCCTCGACACTATACGACGTACAAAAGACCAAAGACGATAGATTTTTTCTAATAATTGGGGAGCCGTCCTCTTTTATGTTTGACAAGCCGTATTTTTCGCAGCAGTGCCAAATCATTAAACGCCTCATTTTCAAATACCTTTCTTGCCATTTTTACACTTTACGACTTCCGACAACTATAAAAAGATCTCGTCGATTATCGTTTCGACGTCATTTTTATTGCCTTCCAGCAAAGACACGAAAGGCATACTTTTATTCTTTAATTCGTCATTTGCAATCGTTCGCGACGACTGTTCTGTTTTATATTGCTTCCAGTGGCATTAATTTCTTTTTTAATGCGCTGCAAATTGAAAACTACACGACCCTGTGATGCCGGTGCTTAATTTTTCAATACGTTAACCACGAATTTAACTATGACATAATCTAATTACCAATTATTTTTCATGTTTACAGCATTAATCACCGGGTAACGTTTCCTTCCAAGTATTACGTTGATAATGCTCACATAAGAAACACGCTTTCGCTCAATAAAGTTTGTTGTAGTTAGTAATGAGCGAAATTGGTCTTCCATTTTCGCAAGACTGTCTTTATTCTAACAGGGTCAAGACCAAGACCGAACAAACAAGACCAAAACGAGATCCAAGACCGAACGAGCCAGACCAAGACAGAACAAGCAAGACCAATATTAAAACCAAAACCGAATATGGAAAATCATGACCAAATACTGACTCCCTTCCTAATATTTACTTCTCTACGTTGAAGCCCCAGCTCTACAATTGCCTGTTGCTCTTTATACAAATTAAGTATCACTCTTCTATCTTTGTAACTCATCCCTACTACATTTTTAAGTATATTTAACATCTTGTCCCATTTGACATTATGAAGAGCATTTTCTAAATCTACAAATCCTTTGTACGCACTCTTTCCTTTTTCTATCGTTTTCTCTATTGCTACCCGTAAAGCTAGAATTGCTTCCAGCCTTCCTCTATTTCTCCCAAACCCAAATTGATCTTCCCCTAATAGTTCTTCCGCCCTTTTTTCCATCCTCCTCTGTACAATTCTAGTTATGATTTTTGACACATGGGAATCACAATTGTTCTAAATGTCTCGCGCCTATCCGCTCTTCTCTTTTTAAATACGATTACTACCACGATCCGTTTATAATCCTCTAGGATTTCCCCTGTCTCGTAAATGTGCCAACTAGCTTAAACGTACCATGTCTAATCTCTTGTCCTGCATGTTTTAGAATTTCCCCCTGCATCCCATCTATACCTGACGTCTTATTGTTCTTTAAGTTTTTTAATGCTACATCGAACTCTTCTCTCATTATGAGATAACCTAACTCATCTATCTCCACGCTATCTTCCTTCTCTAATATATCTCCTAACATATGTATATAGCTGCGTTAAACAAGATAGCCTGAAAAAGGGGACGTGGCAAGCATGCATTGCACACCTCTGTACTAGCCCAGAGGCTGTGGCAATTTCCAGTGTAATTCGATCGAAATTCTTCGGTTTCCTTGAATCAGTTAAGCAAATGCAGACGCAGTAATAATATTCGATAGACAAATAATCCTTCAGTTCTTTTCGGTCTTCATTTCATCTGTCTCATTGTTTACGCAAGACTATCTTTATACTTGTAGGATCAAGTCCAAGACCGAACAAACAAGACCAAAACGAAACTCAAGACTTAAGTATCTAGACCAATACCGAACGAACAAGACCAAAAGTAAATCCAAAGCCGAAAGAGCAATGCCAAGTCCAATACAGGGATAGTCTTATTGATCTTCATCTTACTTTGCTTATCATTAGGTGTAGTAAATAGAAACTTGCATCAGCTCAAACACATGCTTTAGCAAACTGATACTTTTTGTTTATTTATAGGTTACCTACCTATTAAGTATTAATCAATTACTGTGCATCATATCTATGAATTGCTTCATTTTCAATTGATTCGCAGTTCAATGAGTTGTTTCAATCGTACCACTTTGATCACATTGAAATCGTTTAATCTTGCGTTAGAGTCCCGTTTTTCGTCCTTAATTGAAACCATTTCGTTATAATCTAGACGGCCGTGTATTTGTGCATACGTTCCATACACACATACAACTATGCCACGTAATATTCTGGCTTAAAACGAAACGATGCAATTCGATGCGTATGATAATCCAGCGAATTAGTCTGTTTGCAAGATTTATAAATAGTAGGGAAATTAGTGGTCCGCTGGTGACGCATTGCGATAATTCCGCAAACCGATCTGTAATTTGATCGCAATTCATGAATTTCCGGACACATTAGCTCGCAAAGACACCCACCCGGACTGCATACCAATCGGATATTTCTTGACCCACCTGTCGTGTTTGATAATATATCCGACCTACATTACAGAATAGCTACTTACGATTACGTACTAACAACTATTATAATACTGAATTTAGTTTTATTAGTAAAATAGCTGTTCTATTGTTGATGTATGTGAAATAGAAATATGATTTATTTAAAGAAAGTAATGCCAAAACATCAGTAACTTCCGAACTGAATATTCCTACCAAAATTTAAGCTCAGCGGATATATATTTATAACTAATCAATTGGCAGCATTACCGGAAAAATAACAGGGTTGGAAAAAACAATAATAATCAGTCAGATCCCAGAATCACGAAACTTACGGACATTTTCACTGCCCGGCACCTCCACCATATCATGCTAAATGTCTTTTTTATATTAATTGTGAAATGTAATTAATTTATTATAAAAAAGATGCTAATTTTGTTAAGAACGTTTTAAACGATTTATTATTGTCTAANCATCGTACTACAGATGGCGTTTACCGCGCCATTTGTGGTATTTTCTAAAACGCGCTGTTAATACAGCAGGTAAAAGTTGGTCTGTGTTCTGTCGGAGATGCCTGCGACGCGCTGATGAGATGCAAAAAGATCGCGTCTGGCAGTTTCGACAGAATACAGACCACTTCGAATTATTTTATTCTTAAGTTCTTGTTCAGAAATATATTGAAATTACAAGATATGGATCGCGATTTCAAACTTATTAGTTCATATGGTTCACAACAAACAATGTTTCAATTACCAACACTGCAGTACAAATCCGAAAAGTAGGGTGGAAAGCCATCATCTGCCCTATTTTAGGAATAATGATAATCCCTAGATAATTAATTTTGATTTATTTGCTTCTCGAATTATCCGACTATAGATTTTTAACTTATCAACGATGGTCATGAGAATATCTTTAAGAATAAGATCTGCGATTCACGGGCGATCATTAAGCTGAAATCAGATCTTGATTTATGACTCGAAAGAGAAAGCGACGGACGGTCGAAATTTTCAGGTCATAAATTAGCAAAGTTTAATCGCGCAAAAGCCATAAAAATATCAACTTATAATCGCGCTTTGTTGGAAAACTGAAAAATGGTTGAATTGCACCGTCCATAACACGATACAGCGTCGTTTCTTAATTAAAGCTGCTGCGGACTAATTATTTTCGATTTTTATAAAGTTATTTCCCAGAATGAAAAGAAAAAGTACCACCGATAGCTCGGGGTGAGATACGAATAAATAATGAGCAGCAGGGCATCACTAATTAACGGCGCTCCTCGTCGAGTCGTCGATGTTCTCTATCTCAGAACGACGCGCAAGATGCAGATTTATAAAGCAATTTGCAAATAATTAAAACTCAGTTTCTGTTTCAACAATTTCTCGCCAAAACTACGACCGGAAACGCTACCTTTCATTTATTCCAATATTAGGTAATCTAGATTGAGATCCTAAATGACAAAGATGTACTGAGGTTAACAAAAGACTCTTCCAGAATTTAGAAACCGAAGGTAAACACTGTGTACACCTTTCTGTCTCTTTGTCAAGGATATCCACTCATTCCTATTCTAAATCAAACTTCTCCTTTTTTGTAGGCGGTCATAAATCAACCCTATGTGCGCTGGATTGCTGTATGCGAGGACAGTTCAAATTTGTATTAGGGCTTCACGAAGACACTCCACACAAGACAATCCCAGTTTGGAGAAGAACTATAGTGTATTTGCGTGGCTGAGAAGTCACCCAACTTTCTTTCTCTCTCTACTGTTGTCATCATAATAAAGCCGTCAGTCCAAAAACTGGCTGAACACGCACATCCACTCCTTCCTATCCTGAGCTAATCTTTGTATTTCCCTCAAATTCTCCAATTTCCCTACTTGCCTTATGGTCCTAATATTCCATGTTCCGACTCGATAAATATTGCAGCTTCCCCGAGGTAGTCCCAGCCCGGATATCCGAATGGGAGACTAGTTTATGTCCGGAGTGCTTTACCCCAGAGGACGCCATCATTTGGGTTTGGTGTGTTTTTCTTGGGAAATCATAATGTGGGGGTTTCCCGTTACCTTCGACATAGCAATATCATGCATCAGAGTGTCATACCGATCCTCATGATCTCTGCCACCCTGAGTATTGAAAGAGCTGCTGTCCTCCTTTAGGGACTTGTCTTAGTCTGATTTCTCTTTATGATTGAACCTATGGTCCGGCTCCCTGAATCATCGAAACTCGCTAGCTGATCCACCCACTCTAGTATGTACCAGAACTTCGTCAAGCTTCAAGTCCCGTCGGAGCGGATAGTGTTGTATAAACTTAATTTTTTGACCAATGTGGATTGTGATTTTGATTCTATTAATACTCAGCGATACATCGTAGGTAGTTTGTATAAATCACCGACAGACGCCACAAAATACTTCAGTAAACAGTACAAATTAACCTATTGGAAGATCAAAACATTGTACTCCAACTAAGAGAAAATGCGTTGAAAAGAGAGTGCTTCCGTACTCTCGTTCTTTTTAACCTCTCCCAGTCCCCACGTATCAACCATACATAGATAACATTTCCGGTCGGTAGAGATCAAAGCCAACACGCCAACTGTCGAGCTTCACTTTGCTTCGCGCCCTTTTTCAAAGTCGAATCATAAGCGTTTTCAGCTACAAAGCCTTTTTTTATTAAAAAGCGGCGCCACTTTAACACGTCGCCTACTACGTTCAAACAATAATGCACCGCGAACATAATTATTTTCTTTTTGCTACCATAAAAAAGCCTCTCAACTTCTATCGCTAATAAGTGTTAGTCAAAGGGCCTTACCCTTTAATGATCGTCTCCGTATGCTTTTGTCGATAAAGTAGAACTAGAGTATTTGGTGTATATTTGTGTTTAGATTTTGTACCTTAGTACCTACTACTATCGAACGTTTCGAAAGTTTCCAAATTTTAATTCCTTCAAAATCTTCCTAAAACGTTTCTAGGCCACCAACGTGGATAACCCTATGCGCGCCGTATACAAAAGAATCTTTTTTAAAGTCTAGCTTTCAACGTAGATAAAGGGACTGCCAAGGGTTTCCCTTAAATAAATGGTTAACCTAAATACGTCGGCAGCCATTCTTTATAAAAAGGGAGATTTCATCCACAATGGAAATAAAAACCGCCCCCGCATTGAAAGCAATCTAAGAAGACAAATCGCAATCAGTTTATCGCCTTCGATTCATACAATGTCTTTTCCTTTCACGATTTCCCTTTGACAAGAACTCGTTACACTCAGATGGTCTCAATAAAATCATTTTTATTGCACGCGAAAACGCCATCTACCTTGTTTGTTTTCGCGATCACATCAATAACCGGCAAATATTTACAGAACGATAAAAATATAAATAAAAAAGGAACACAAATTGCATACGGAGACTGTTGACAACCGGCATAAAGAGAAAGAAATACAAATATTTTCTCCGTAAACATTCATCTGGCATTAAATATGTATGTTTTGTCTTCCGTGGAAAATTCGTCCATAGAAGACAAAAAAATCATTAACTCTCTTTCATGGAATAAAAGAATCAAGCGGATGTTCTTTCCATACGAGGGTGGATTGATAAGTTTCCGGCCTGACCAAGAGATGACGCCACTAGGCCTACCTTGAGGTGACATTCTATAGTACCATCCTTGGATAGCTTGTAGCTATAGTTTCAGCCCGATCTCCTTGCTAGTGTAGGTTTGACAGCACGCTGA
>NW_020439108.1:55711-77468 GCF_000699045.2 Agrilus planipennis
TGGGTACATTGTCCCTGCGCTTCAATACGGCTTCGGTCCGTCATCCCTTGAGGATAAGAACCAGGGGATTATAACTCCAGGACAAGTAAGTAGTTAAACTCATTATTATTTATTAGGAGTTTAGGAATTTTACACACTAATTAAATATTATAACTTAACTTATAAGTAGGAGAGATAAGAGGCTAAAGGTTAAGGTTATATGTAGTTCCACTTCTGTGCACCCATAGTTTTATAATATTTAAACCGAAATATACTAATGATATGGTTTTCGTAATATATAAGAATCAATCTGATTTTCTCAATAAAAACTCAAAACCAAACATAAAGAAAAGACCGGATAAAAAAAGATTATAAAATTCGCTTTGTAGTTTTTTAGATTCAAAAATTTACAGAATTGTTTATGATTATGTATACAAAGCTTTTTTTAAATAGAAACAGTTTAAGAGACATTTCGCTTTTTTATGAGGCGATGAAAGAGGCGCTCTTTTTCATATTATTAGTCCATAAATATTCGAAAATTCCATCGAAGTCGAATATCGCGGTAAATATGCAAAAGGAGGTAATAAATAGTGCTGGGGTGTGTGAAATATCCATTCGAAAGCAATATTTGCCATTTTTGGCCGAAAGGACTGATCTCTGTTCATCGACAAATTGACTTTCTAAAACACTCTGGATTCCAACGGATATTCTCTCCTATGACTTTTTATGACTCTTTTTTGTGTGATTCCGCTACATTTGCAGACGTGAACAGATTTTTATAAAAGCCGTTTCCATTATTTCTCCAAAAATAAGAAACGAAAATCTAATGTTCGTCCATACGAAAACGGAAGCGCGAAATCCCTTCGAATTTAATTAAAAGAAACTCTTTTATTGTTTAATATGACATATTTTTCTTTTTTATTATGCGGATCTTTATTATCTATTTGTGATTATATATATAAAAGAAATTATGAGTGCTGTCAGCACAGGACAAAGTAGTATTGCGTAGTTAGTATCAGCAATTTCTTATGCTGAAGTGTACGATGTGTTGCATACCTATTTACAAACAATTCCTTTAAATTTAATTTTTCAAACAATTTTTAACACAAATTGTTCACAAAATGAATTTCGACCACTCGAAGCAATGGTGCTAACAGTTTCAAGCTCACAATGACTGATAATGAATATATAGGTACTATAACCGCCTCACCTCCCTGTCTTACGCGCTTCTCGTGATTTTTTGAAATGAGTACTGATTATTATTGACTCCACTATTTAATCGGTTGGTAATTGACCTATAGATATAGTAGGTAAGTGTTAGCATGCAATTAAAAAAAATAATATAGATGTACCAACTTTTTACCAAAGGGATAAATACGAATTTGTAGAACTTATGCAATATTACTCTTTTGAGGCACTGCGTATGCAACCATCACATCTCGATTAATTTGGTTTGTGTCCAAAATCCTATTTATTTATTAATTAATTAAACGAACCATATTTACCAAAAAGGACTTTAGGGAACCAGATAACCCATTTATTTTCAATTTGAACCTTTAAGTGCAAAATAAATAAGTGCAGTTTGCATATTATCATTTCACTGTATGCCTATCGATATAATTTAAAATTATTGACAGAAAATTATTACATAGTTAGTGAAAATTGGTAATTTGTCATGTTTATGGAGTAATTAAATAAAAAATCATATATATTCCCTAATAACAAAACCGACATTCTACAGTTTAATTACGGTCAGTATAATTAATTATCGCGTAAATTAGTTAAGCCCGCGTAACCTATAGTCTGTGTATTAAAAAATTAAAAGAACACACTAAAAGGCTCAAACCCTAACGCCAAACTACGAGGAAGTCCGGTAACAAAGTTACCTTCTTTAAGGACTGAACAAATCTATAAACTGAATAGTTAAATACTTGTAATAATAACTTTGACCGTCGTAAATAAATTAATTAACTCTACTTGATGTTTATAATTATCCATCTGGTAAACAGTTCACTTAACAAAGCGTTTTAGAAAATACTACAAATGGCGCAGTAAACGCCATCTGTAGCACGATGCTACATTTTAGGATTACGTATGCTCCAACAAAGTCCACTTGTGTGGATATCTACTTGCTGGAAACGAATCCCGGCGTAGCCAACCTCAACGTGATAGGCACGTTAGCTTAATCGAATAAAATAATTCGAAGTGGTCTGTATTCTGTCGAAACTGCCAGACGCGGATCGCGATTTCGATCTTTTTGGATCTCATCAGCGCGTCGCAGGCAGCTCCGACAGAACACAGACCAACTTTTACCTGCTGTCTTAACAGTGCGTTTTAGAAAATACTACAAATGGCACAGTAAACGCCATCTGTAGCACGATGCTACATTTTAGGATTACGTATGCTCCAACAAGAATTATTTTAGTTCACTTAACATTCGAATATAATCAGGACGCTCCTGCTTAAGAAACAAGACTATCGAATGATCGCTGCCCGTAGATGTACTGTAATAGATTAATTTTTAACAGCAACTCGTAAAACTGCTATTATAATAATATATTAAAATTATAAATGAACCAACTGGGAAAGAAAAGTATATGCCGTGCATAAAGTTTTTTATTATTAGTTGAGCTCGTAGAGTCGTCCAGCAGCGATAGCATTCTGTATGGATGAATCCATTAAAACATTTTATGGCCGCCGATTTATGGCGGACGGTAGGATATGAAATGATGCGAGTTATGCATCTGTAATAATACATCCGCGACTACTATATAGACAAATACGTATACGTTTGAAAAAATCATAAAAAAATAGATACCAACAGTCATATGAGTACAATATCGCAATAAAATCAATATGTATTTCCTTACCTAAGAAACAATATGGTGGTACGATACGTTTGTACCGCATGGAAAAGTAAAGTTAGAGCTAATATAAAAATTGGAAGCGAACAACTACGTAGAAGAAGTTGCCGATTTTCAATATCTAAGAAATCAGAGACATAGGTCAGGATGAAAGGAGCAATACATACAAGCGCATGATAGAGAAGGAGATATACGATGATAGTGGCACAAATATGAGTAAAGAAAGACCTAGATTATCCTTTCA
This sequence comes from Agrilus planipennis, assembly GCF_000699045.2. Classification (NCBI taxonomy): domain Eukaryota; kingdom Metazoa; phylum Arthropoda; class Insecta; order Coleoptera; family Buprestidae; genus Agrilus; species Agrilus planipennis. The sequence continues at coordinate 58,799 of NW_020439108.1, forward strand.
CTGTCCGAAAATATTTGGGTTGTGAAATGATGTAGTTTTCAGGAAATGCGAAGATGGACTCAGAATAGGAAGGGCACAGTGGAAGTGTGTGTATCCAACAAGCCTTCAGGATGCCTACCGTATAACGATAATGATGGGAAATTCTTGTTACAGGTCTCATCAAAGAGGGAATGGAATCGGGGTGATTCCCCCAAAACCAAATGGATAAATCGATTTATAATATTTCCCTTTCTTTTTCAATTAAATCTCATTTCATTGCTTCCTAAAAATATCTACTACAATACCCAACCAACCACTCAGAATTTATCATAAATATGAAATTCAGAATTAACGAAAACAAAACTCCGTCAGTAGAAATTAAAGATATTCTCATTTGATTCTCCGTTTCCCTCGTCTTTCTTTTTTACTTTTGATTGCCGACAACGAATTCACCCAGATTCAAATTTACTACTGCATACAAACCGAACTTCACACGTGACTGCGTGCGAATTTAATTTAAATCGCCAGCTTCTAAAGCTTCCCTTTGGCGATCATCAGCTGAGTTTACAGTAATAGGAATCAGCGTCAATTGCACTGGTGAGTGTACATACGCATATTAACCCGAACATTTAACTGCATCCATCGACGTTTCTTCGTCAACAGACCAAAAAGCACCTGAGATTTTTTAATATCAATTATAGTAAGTGGACTCTGTGGAAGTCAATAAGAAGCAGGCGAGATAGGTTGGTAGGATATCTTCTCAGGCATAAAGGTCTAGTCAAAGACATATTACAGACAGAAACGGAAGTTAGGAGGAGTAGAGGTAGACCTAGATTAGATTACTGTTCGCAAATAGTTAAGGATGTGGGTTGCTCTAGTTTTAGGGAAATGCGATGATTAGCTTAGGATAAGAAAGAGTGGAGGTACGTGTCCAACCAGTCTTAGGACTGACGACCTTATGATGATTATGAAAAGAAGTCTTGTTATCGTGTTCCTTTAGTGAGAATGGCGACTATCTCTGCGACTTTATGCGGCAGCTGACTGTGACAATTTCATTATCAGTCCCATCTCCAATTCATTACATCAAGGGACGTAGGTGTCGACATTCGAACAACATTGCATTTAAATTTTCTCTGCAGTCTGCAGCAGGATAATATTTATTAAAGCACCCGACCCTGGGGGCATCCACTCTCCTGTCTCGATTCGTTTCTCTTCAGTAATGGAGAACGTTCTTTCGATGTGAAAGGCAACGCCTGTCTTTGATCCCATTTGGACATCTGCACCATTTGTGATTGGTAGAGTGGGTTTTTCTACTTTTGGGAAAATGCGAAGATTGGCTCAGAATAGGAAAGAGTGGAGGTGCGTGTCTAACCAGTCTTGGGATTGACGACCTTATGATGATGAAGTAACCAGGATACTGTAGTAGAAGACATCGTAAACTCCTTACTTCTTACGATGACGGATTCAAGCCCATTTATCGAATATCAAAAGACAGTTTTCATGCACTTGCAGCATCTGTACATCCCATGGTATATCCGTTAATAGAGAAAAAAATAAAGACAATGCCGGCGGAGTATGAAATCCGATACTTATCGTGCTTGCAGTGCCTTTCAAGGTCATAGAAGCGTGAGGTAGAGAAGTTTTAGTCGGTAGGTCCGAGGACTTCTTCCTCGGGAATCCGACACTACCCAGTCGTACGGACGGCTGGGTGTCTTTTGAAGATCCCTCTTCCACGAAAACATAAAAAAAATCTAGTTTTAGGGAAATGCGAAGATTAGCTCAGGATTGGAAAGAGTGGAGGTGTGTGTCCAACCAGTCTTAGGATTGACAACCTTATGACGATGATGATAGTAAGTTATGGCATTAATGTGATTCGATTTTTAAAATAGGGAAATAGTGCTAATGAGAGATGGTGCCGTGACTGGGTAATGCAAACCACCCACTTTCTTAGTCGTAAATGAGCCGATGAGGGTTTTCATTGTAGCTCCACCGCGCCGTGGTGAAGGCAGCCCTTTTTCTCGCCATAAATTAAACGTTTTGTGGATCGGCTGTGGGACGGGCGACCGACCGACTAAGCGAAATGCTTTATTATGTTTGTAATTATTATTACCTTTTAACGTCGCGTGACAACGGAGAAAACACGACGTGCCGCGTTCCGACAACAAAACAATGACGACGTCGACGAGAACGGTTGTTGATGTTTTCGTTGATGGAGGCGTTCAAAAGGATGAAGAGACGGACGAGGTACGGTACGCCTCCGGTTAGTTGTCTTCGAAACGGGGGTGGCGTACAGGGTCGCGTGTCTAATTACAATCTTTAATTAAGGGCATGCTATCGTCGCTACTGCCTTTCTTACTTATCTACATATAGACTTGCGTTCGCACGCAAAACAGAACCTTTAATTTTTTGTTTTACAGTTAAATTAAATGATTGAGTGGCGGCACGTACATGTAGAAAGTCTCAAAAAGGGGACGTGGCGGTTCCTGAGGGAATGATCAAGAAATAGATAGTTGAAGACCTCAGGACTAGCCCAGAGGCTGTGACAATTTCCTGTGCAAATTGAACGAAATTCAACATCCTCAGCAATGTGGTAGCTACGGAAAATGTCAATCTCATCTTCATTTATGAAGCCTGAGGGTGGGTGGTAGTGGTAATGGTTGTGGTAGTGGTAGTGATAATAATAATGGTAGTAATAGTGATAGTTAAGGAAACAAACGAGACTGATCCTGTAGCTTTAGACATTGAACTAGTTCCTTGGCTTCGAGAGGATAGCAGTTCCATTCCGAATCCTTGGTCCAAGTTCTTCTTCGGTTTCCTTGGATCAGTTAAGCAAATGCAGAGGCATAATATTCGACAAACAAATAATCTTTCAGTTCTTTTCGGTCTCCATTTCATCCGTCTCATAGTTTTCACACCAGCTACCACCTATCCACTCTCATGAATTCTAAAAGGTGACTTAAGTGTCTCAAAGAATGGTAAACTGTAAGTGGCATGTCTAACGGTTAGATCCAAATATGGGCAAATTATATTCCCAATAATCAAATGGTTCTTTACGGAAATAATCACTTGAAGTTAATGGATTTCCTGAATAAAGTTGGAGATGTTTATTTTTCTTTGTTATGCATCATCTAAATAAAGAATGTTCTATGTATACTTTCAAATAAGATCAACATCATCTAGGAAATGAATTATCTTAGGTTTTTGATTTAACGACTATTCTGAATAACCAAATTCTCCCGTTTCCATCCTGTCGATCTCGCATTTCTTTCTCTCATTAACACCACCCTCGCCCATTAACACAATTTCCAAAAGAGACTAAAAAGGGGCCTCTATTTAGCTAACCACTAGTATCAAAACCAGAGTGATCCAACTAACCAAGCAAACTTTTTACTACTTACTTTGCTAACCAGAGTTTCAGCAACAGATCCAACGAAACTTCGACTACCTGTACTTAATGTCAAGAGCCACCCCCTTTTCTTTCATGTCCCGGATTACATACACTTTAGATATATAGAAATACAGAGGAACGTCAGTAAGAATCTTATTAGTTTGGCTGATGTTTCAAAGAGGCATAAAGGAAAAGCAGTAACTTTAATTTGGAACCGACGAAATCACGAAGTGCGCCTTTACGTTCCAAGGGAAACCAGATTAATTATAAAGATAACGAGGTCGGAAACTGGATTTATTTGTATTTGCGGTACCTTTCGTGAGAGATAAAATCGCCACCGAGCAGTCAATACTACAACAATTTTCTCCGACATTTACGTGTAAACTTGGCAATGGACATGGAATTTATAAGAGCTGCGATTTCCGATTGCTGTTCTAGTTACAAAATCGCAATTGTCCTTTAGTAAATAGTCAACAAACATCCGTCCAGCAATATTACAAAATTTTAATTGTTCAAATATTATTCACAAAAGCTTTATTAATGCTGGGAACAAATTGTCAGATATAGATTCTAAAGATTTAGATTACCGATGCACTCCAAAAAAATACGTCTCGATATATAACGATCGTCTCCCCAAGACGTGTTGGTTGAAAATGCTTAACGTAACATCTGCTTGTTCTTGTTCCTTTTGAAATCGTTTTCTAAACGACCTCGAAGATTCGCTATTAGTTAACTTTTAGCATATTTGTTTTTCGGAATACAGACAAAGGGCGCCAAATTGTGTTCGAAAACAGACGGCATTATCTGCACTTGCCTTTCCAAAAACGTTCCGGAAATGCTTTATCTGGACCGTAAAAACCCCTTAATTTGCCCTACAACGTTGCATTAACGTTTTCAAACGCAGATAACGGTTTCATTATGGAAATGTGGACGAACGACCCAAGCAAATTTTGACCTAAATTTCCGACTAGTAGTGATTAGTGTTTATTTCGAAACAAAAAACTCTCCCTCTAACTGCATCCTGTCTTTACATAATCTAGAAATAGAATGGCGTCAATGGCAAACAGACGCCATTACGAAACAATGTTAGAACTGCTGCTCATTGACCATTTGGAACGTACAGAATATAAACAAAACGATCTCTTTCTTCTAATTGCATTCGATATGCATCTTCTATGAAGTCAACATATATACGTATATGAATTATAAATATATATCGAACTAGGGGTGTATTGTTGCCACTGTTTCAAAGTCCGTTTTGTAGCACTCATTTGTGAATGATTAGATAAATAATGGAGGCTGTAATAGGATTTGCAGTCCGCAATATAAAGCCTTTTGTTTGCAGTGTTTATGTAGCAACCGTTCCAATTATTTATCTATTGCCACCAAACTAATTAGGTACCAGATTTATCATGAAAGAAAAAATAGGATTCAATACGTTTGTGATATAGAGAGATTGTTTCCTGTTGATAAAGATCAAACCAACTGTTTGAATTTTCTGTCAAAGACGTAGCGATTTTATTCGGGAAGGAGACACAAAATTCACATTCAATTATTGTTTATTTACCAGCATTCCTTTATTTATTCGTAGTTTTTATTTCTTTAAATTCCATTAAAATGGAAGGATATAATTAGCAAAACAAACTTTAGGTGAAAAGTGGGCAAGTTGGATATTCCGCAAATTTGTCCTGAACATCAGTACTAAATTTTTATTTATTTTTGAGAATCCATTTTCCATGTACATTGGACATACAGAAACCATTCAGTCTAGCTTCAGCCATACTAAACCTCATTCACGTTTTTAACGCGTCGCAACGTAGAAAAGGACCTTTCATCGATGGTGTTATTCAACGAACATCAGTCAGTAAAGAACAAACAATTAACCATCAAATATACACCTGGCCTACTTTAAATTGTAGTGCAGTACAGGAAACTCAAAACAGCCATCTTGTTTACATAAAGCGAGGTATTCAGTCATTTTTTTTTTGTGAAAAAATAATGTTTTTCAGCATTTTCCCTTTACTAGAGCTTTTTAACAAGAGGGTTGTTAGCAAAGATTGTTGAGTTTAATGAGAACTTAAGCGACATATTTATATTCACTTGCCTATTATGTGAAATTAATTTAGGAGACTTTTTGAAAACCAACTCTAACGAGATTTTGAACAAAGCAATAGAAAGAATTTCAAGAAACCTTAAAAGCATTTAAAGAATCTAGCCAAGAACAGCCTTCATTTTATTTGACCTGAAACTTTATTTTTAACATCCTAAAATATTCCTTAAGATTAAGTCTGAGTGACGTTGCATTCTTAATGTAGTGTTCAGGGCCAAAAACCTGTCTCTGATAACATATTTTTATTTTCACCACTGGCCAAATTTCAATCATTCTCATATCAGTTCAATAACGAAAAGATGGTAATATTCGAAAAGTCATCAGGTCTACACTGCTCCTTCGAAGATTATCAAGTGACGGGAATGAATTATGGAGTGTGTGATTCATCTTGTCTGCTGCACTGCAGTCAGCAAACTAAAGAAAAATTCGAATTCGGTTTTTGACAGATAAAGTGGTATTTTCTTTGAACAAAATCCACTCACATCCATCTTCGCAGAGAAAGAACTTTACGAGCGAAATACAAACGAACGTCTGGGCATAATACTTGGATTTCTTTTCTTATATGGAGTATATTTGCTAGATCCAGTAAAAATTCGGTTGAAAAGGTAGTGTTACAAATCATAATATCTGTTATTTACTTTGTATCTTTGTGATCCCAGCTTTAATGCCGCCATTACTACTTTATTTTAACTTACTTCCTACCGCATAAGTGTAAACCAACCATTATCATTTAATGCATGAAGAATTAACGCGCATGCCCCACAAACGTCAGTTTATTTTCAAATTTAAAATGTCAACAAATTGTTAACCTACAATTGAGTGCATAGCATATATTTTCCTGTTTTGGTTCATTATTTTTATTTCAAAACAGACATTGCTGAAACATTTAATTGCAGGTACTACTAAGAGTCGTTGTGCCTCAATTACTATGAAAAATATCTAAATCTGTGTAGAATTATCGCTTAAAGGCGTACACATACTTCATCAGTATTATGCAGAGACAGACATTTAAATCCACTAGTACAAGTAAAACATGTAGAGACTGTACACGTTTAACTGCTCCTTCTTCGCTTTTTCCATCCAAACAGTTGACGCAGAAACCTAAGCAAACGAATATAAAGTCTAAAGGTATATACTCTGGACCTATTCATAAGGAAATTTTTGCTGATAAAGGTGCTTCGGTAGAAGTTACAGTTAAAACTCTTAACGCCAACGGTCCCAGTGCAACGAAGAAGAAAGACACTCAATCAACAGGTGCAAGAGAAACATGGGGGGACATGTTAAAAGCTGGGAAAAGTGTATCAAACTTGAACAAATTCGACCCTTTAAGAACTTTAAATTTTTTAATAAATGAACTACAGGATAAACTGCAAAATCTAAGTGACTTATTGTTATACATATTATATATACCAACATAGTTACAAAATAACTTTCAGGTGATGTTAATGTACAACAAATTATAACCGATATGCATAACATAGTGAAAAGAATGCCCACAGAGAATTCTGTAACTATCAAACAAAGAGCAATGAGTGAATCAAGAAAACCAAGACCAATCAATACAACAAAACTGGTAAATTACAACAGTAGATGTATAATCAGTAGCACGTTTTGTTTCTGAATATTAATGTTTTATAGATAAAAATAGCAAGCACAGCATCTCAAACAGAGCCTATTTTAGACAATACAACAGTTGAAACAGAAAAATTTAGGAAACAATGGGAAGAAAGCTCAAAGAAATTAGAAATTAATTGTAAACAACTTGAAAATCTATGTAGTCGATATAAAAGAGAAAAAGAGGAAATTGAACTCTTGTTAAAAGCAGAAAAGGATACTGTTAAATATTTGAGGAAGAAGAATGAGGAAACCAAAGTGATTTTTTTCTTTTTCATTTAACTAAGATATATGCTTTAATGTTTTACTTGCAGCAAAACAAGGAAATCGAAAGCAAATTTCAGGAGATGAAGACTCTGAATTCCACTCTTCAAATGAGACTGCAAGAGGTGAAGTTAGAAAATGGCAATCTTCAAGCAGAAATAAGACGATTAAAAACACAAATCGAGATGGAGACCAGTCCTTCAAAAAGAGAACTGAAAGCTCTTGTAAGTGATTTGCATGCTCAAAAGAGCATTTGTGACCAAGAAATAATTGTATTGAAACATCATCTGGCTAAAGTAAATATGGAAAAGGAGAAATTCCAAACTATTTGCAACCTAAGGACAAAGCAGGTGGAAGAAATTCAATCAGAAATGTTGCAACTACAGAAAATTGTTGACGAAAATATATTGGATTTACAAAGGACCACATTCCAGCCTATTTCTAGTGGTGGTGCAACAAATGCAGGTAAATTTTTTACTGTAGGTTATTAAAGTTGTATATTAATTACCTTAATTCATTACTTTTCCTTGCAGGAGAATTTTTCGAGAGTATTCCCATGGCAGAATTGATGAATAACGTTAGTAAGTCTACTAGAGAAGGCACAACAAAAAAGGCGACAGAGGAGGAGCAGATGGGCAAGGAAATGGGTGACAACAACACCATGCCCTCCACAATCAATTCAGATGAGTCGACTCAGGCCTTCTTTTTGAAAGATCCACCCTCGGATAAATTGTCTTTCAAAGAACTACCCTCTGGCGACAGTTCCAATCATTTCCTGCTAAGGATATCAAGCAGTGAGAGCAGCACGCCCCGCAAAAAACAACGGCATCCAGTAAGATTTTTTTCACAAACAAATAGAAATTGGTAATCTTGCAAATTATTGGCTTAGAAATTAAAATAATGTAGAAAGTGAAAAATCACAAAAAAATCAATAAGATACAAAGCCATACAATGTTTAAAATTGTTGCTCATTTGTCTCAATATAATTATTAATTTGCAGTTAATAAAAACCTTTTGTAACTGTTACTGTTTCCAATATTTCAGGAACCAATATCAAGATGCTTAAATAAAGACAGATTTGACATCCCAACACTAGGGGAAATACATAACACTGATGCTCAAGCCAATATTAGAGAAATGTTTGCCGAACTGAAAAGACAAGCCCTTCAAGTGTTTCCAACCCTAAACATCCCCAGTTCATTGGAGTTCTCTGACAAATAATTCTGTTAATTTATTTACAAATATTTATATTTATATTTTGATTTTCTTTCACAAGTCTGGTCATGCATACTCTAAGCAACTACCCACTCTATATTTTTTAAGTCTGGATATGTTTTTTACCATACTTTCTTAATAAAACGAAATTATTAACAACATAATTTTGTTTGTATTGATTTCTAAATTAAACGATTTTTTTAAGTATTGAAATACTTAAATATGTAGATACGCAAGTTTAATAATCAGTATAAGTGTGTGACACAAGTTAACTATTCTTAAAAACAAAAGACATTTTGCCTGGCACTTCCGCCAGAAATTAAATCAACAATAAAATGAAAACGAAAAAAGCAAAAATTCGCATTTGTCGCTCGTCTTCGGCTTGTTGGACCATGGTATTGACCGTTCTAAAAACGTACACGAAATATATTCTAGTATACCGTAAGGAAAGAAATGGTAATTATTAACAACTAAACTATTTTATTTAAGTATTACAATTCTTGAATAGATACACAAGTTTAAAATTAAGTTTTTGTAACACCATGACAATAGAAAAAGAATAATACAATATTTAAGTAGATACAAAGAAATATCAACACTATTTCACAATAAAATCCAGAAAATAGACAGTAAAAAGAAAAGAAGAACCTAAACAAATAGCATGTGGATGTAAGCCCCCACTAAAGAAGGATTTTGAAAATCCAATCTCTATAAGGGTAGATTATAAAGTGGATAAAGTGTATTTCTAAAAATTCTTTGAAATTTCCAGGCCTAAGCGGCATTACCTAAGAAGGTACTGTAGGAACAACAACATACAAAGTCTACTTCTAACTCTATTCCTAAAATATTACTCGTAAAAAAACGTACTCCAGCAATTTTCAATATTCAATATAGAAAAAACTAATAAAAATAATAAAACCCGTTACATTAGTTATCAAAATAAAGATTTCGTATTAAATTATTTATAATTCCATTTTAATACCCTGCGTCTCATTTTCCTTATAGAACCACCCTGTTTTCTTCATACGGATACAGTTTCATATTTCCCTTTTAAAAATGTTTTAAATGTTTTAAAAAAACCGTATCACAAACTTTTAAGAATCTACTTTAAATTTATCACAGAGAGAATGTTTATAACTGTTAATAATTTAAGAGTAACAGACTAGCGAGTAATCTTCTAATTTACTACTTCCGCTTATTCTGTTACTTCCGCATTACAAGCGTTTGTACCTGCTGACTGTATGTTACCTATGCATATGTATGCGTATAAACGAACCCCTTCATTATTAAAAAGTCATTAAACTTTTACGATTCAATTCAAGTCGAAATGCCCCACGAGGAATTGCTTTAGATTTATAAAAGAACTTACGTTCGCAGGAGCAGGCCGACATGAATCTTTTAGTCATCCCTTTAGGACTGCTAAGAGACAATAGGAAAGATGTTTAGTCCAATAAGACCGAAATAAAAATACCTACTGCTGGACTTGCAGCAAAACGGCATATGAACTAATTAATTCAAAGAAATCAATCAATCGATAAATGCAAAAATTACGATTTAATGATCACTGAACAACTCAAGCCTAAACTATGGGATTTCTAGGGCCAAAATTCCCCTTTGCGGATCTTTATAAACTTTATGCCACCAATATATTTTTCTATACATAAGGATGATAGTAGAGAGTTAGTTTATTTAATATATTTCACAATGAATACGAAAATGTAACACAAATTCAATTAACACCATCCTAAAAACACTAAAAGGGACATCTTGCCTGGCACTTCCACCAGAAATTAGATCGACAATAAAATAAAAACAAAAAAATTCAAAGTTTAACGACTGACGCTCATCTTCGGCTCGTAGGACCATGTTATTAACCGTTCTGAAAACGTGCACGGAAACTATTCTAGTATGCGGTAAGAAAAGAAATGATAATGATGCACGGCATTGAAAATTCGACAACCCACAAAAATAAATGTCTCTGCAGCAAAATTGGATCGAAGTCTTTCGGCAACACGGATATCTAAGGTGGCCAGTAGGTATTCTTTCAGAATCGACGATGCATTTTAAAATTTACGTATTCATTATTTACAAACGTTTGGTGAACTTTACAATTCGCTACTTCCTCAACGTTTCTGAATTATTCATCACGCTCCTGTCTCTTCAGGAGACATATTATTCGCTTCGATAACTCAACTGCCATGTACGGACCACCATACAAGGTGCACATTCAAATAAATTACCAGAAAATACGGTGTAGGTATCTACATAAGTAGAAGCGAAAATACTCAACGGAGTGTTCAAATGAATCGTTTGACGGTATTTTCAAAGAATAATTGCAGCATAAATTTCAACTGCATATATTGCACGGTATATTTTACGCATATAAAAGTATAAATATGATGCATGTATAAAAATCTAATATGGGCAAACATTCTCTACGATACCTTTAACAAAATATATCATTGGCAAAGGTAGTACCGCGAAATTTTGATTTTTTTGACATTTTAGTTATTAGAGAATAATAAGTTAACGAATAACCCTTAAAATGTCCTTTTCAAATACAAAATCGCCCCAGCTATATCTTTTAACTTTTGGCATAAAATAGTATTAAAACAAGAAAAAAGATTTTTTACTCATAGAAGCTCAAAATATTTTTTCGTAATAATTTTTAATTTCCCCCTTAGAAGCGCAAGACTCCTTTTCGTTACAATGAGTTTCATTTTAAACAGTTTGTCGCTCTATCGTTACGTAGGTAATTTATTTATTTATAGTTCCTTGAGCAACTTCTGACAAGAGAAGAAGTCGAGCGAGTCGAATGTATTTCCGCAAATTGATGTGATTTTGGCATGAAAACTTAATTTCCTTCGTATTGCCACGTACAGTGCATCTATTGATTACGTTCTACCACTAAATTGATGCACACGAGCGTGTCGTCGTTTTTAGCAGCCCTTTATCCCGAATAATCCCTTAGAATTTTGAAAAAAGAATAAGGGAACAACAGAGAATGCGAACCTTTTTTTCTGATTCTTCCATGTTTAAAATCGACACATTAAAAGTTTTGTTACGTTTTTTAAAAAACGAAATTGCTCTCCATTTAAACAAGTGCTTTTTATATTCGGATATAATGGACAATCGATTTTGGAGAACGCTTTTGGACGGAAAATTAACAAGTCCGATATAAGTCACATGCTTACACTACCAACTAATGAAGTAATAAACAGTTAAAGAAGAAAAATTTCCCTTTTGTCCTTTGTGATGAGACATCTGAGATGGGTTACTTTTCAGGTAGGAAGCGTCAAAATTTGCCCTCCTATCGGAAAAACTACCCAAGCACGACTCAGGGACAGCCCCTCTATCCATTTTTGCAATTATTACAGGTGATTCATCCAGAAGGACAGATACACATTAGAGTAATCTAATTCTTCAAAACCTACCCACTACAGTTACGTATCAAAATGTACCGATCTTTTTTTGTCTTGAAAGTTCAGTTTTTCCAATTTTCGATTGAGTAACTCTGTTCCCCCGATGGATTTACTTATTCGTTTCTACAATTCAGGAAATTCCAAGAAATAGTGTCAGGCACTATTAAAATGATAGAAAAGATCAATAGGTAGATACTAATTAAAGTTCAAAAAAGTTCATTTTATTAGTTAGATACGATGTAGATACACATAAACACGTAGAATGAGATAGAAAGGAAGAAGAAGAAAGAAAATATTTTTACACAAAAGACAAGTTGGAAAGAAGAACAAAAAGTTGGAAATTGCAAATTTGAAACAGTCCATTACCTAGACCGCCATTTCGCGTTCAGAAGCTTGCATGAAGACCGAGGATTTCGTGATTATATTCGTCGGCTTCGTAATGAAACTAACAAGTTAACTTCGCTGCGCTACGATACACAGGATAAAGTAACCGAGTTCGACCGGGGAGTTAAAATAAAGATTTATGAGTGCCCGCTGGCAAGCCGGAAATCAGTGTGTATTACTTTATGAAAACTGTAAAGTTGCCTATTCCATAAACTCTGCAGTTCCTGCATGATAAAAACTGCATAGAGGGCGTGGTCGGACCCGACTTCTTCCATCATAATACACATGTGCATGCGATCTACAAAGTATTTCTAAACGGGAAATGCCTAATGTATAATTTATATCCATCAAGTTAGCACTCCCACTAAGAAGTTTCAAAGTAGATTAATTGTCGTAAATTTGTCGTGAAAGAAAAAATTTGTCGCGTCTGTTTTTTAAAAAGTAGCCCCTGGTAGTGGTAACTTGTCACGCAAATTAGCATTACCGTCCATGAAATTACTTTTTTGTCATTGAACCTTGGTGATAAAAGTTTTATCGCGTTTGGGTTTTAAAAAATAACCTCTGGTTGTGGTAACTTAACACACAAGTTAGTATTACCATCCATGAAAGTACCTACGATTGAATAAGGCAACAGACAAAAAACATTTGTCGCCTTTTTGTCGTTGAACCTTGGTGATAAAAGTTTTGTCGCGTTTGGGTTTTTAAAAACAGCCTCTGGTTGTGATAACTTAACACACAAGTTAGCATTACCATCCATGAAAATACCTACGGTTGAATAAACTAATAGACAAAAACCATTTGTCGCCTTTTGTCGATGAACCTTGGTGATAAAAGTTTTGTCGCTTTTGGATTTTTAAAAACAGCCTCTGGTTGTAATAACTTAACACACAAGTTAGCATTACCATCCATGAAAATACCTACGGTTGAATAAAGGAATAGACAAAAACCATTTGTCGCCTTTTTGTCGTTGAACCTTGGTGATAATAGTTTTGTCGCGTTTGGGTTTTAAAAAATAACCTCTGGTTGTGGTAACTTAAAACACAAGTTAGCATTACCATCCATGAAAATACCTACGGTTAAATAAACGAATAGACAAAAACCATTTGTCGCCTTTTTGTCGTTGAACTTTGGTGACAAAAGTTTTGTCGCGTTTGGGTTTTAAAAAATAACCTTTGGTTGTGATAACCTGACACGCAAGTTAGCATTACCATCCATGAAAGTCCCTAAGAGTGAATAAAGCAACAGACAAAACCACTTGTCGTCTTTTTGTCGCTGAATCTTGGTGAAAAATGTTTTGTCGCGCTTTTTAATATAGTTGAAAAAATGTGATATATTTTTTACAAAATGTGAATTTCCAAATTTTGACGTATCTTGTGCGAATATGTCTAAAACACAAATGCGACAAATTTTTCCTTTCACGACAAACTTACGACAATTAACTTTGTTTGGGTTTGACTTTAACTTTATCAACTTTATTTCTCTGACTGATACATCATCTCGTATCCCTATTGCTTTATGCTGTATAGTTACCTATTACACTTTATTTTCATTACTATTGCAACACTTCTCTTTATTTCATTAACATTTTCCATTACTTCCGATCGACTGCTAAGCTGTTTGGCTTTTCTGCCTATAGAGCTTTAGTTTAGAAATTCATATCGGGAAGAAAACAATAATCTACGAACAGAACACAACCAGCAAAATATTTAATAATGCGCAGAGAACACCTTTATCTTTCTCATTTTCTTTCTTCCTCTTTCTCTCCATCTCTCTCGCAATCCTTCCCTTTTATTCTTCTTCTCTCTCTATATCATCTCCAATGACGTAGAAATAAATTCCTTCCCTACCTCAGGCTCTCTTCTAATTACCTGTATTAAGTTTGTTCCATCAACTTTTCAACCGTTTAACTTCGTTATTAAAAATTTCCAAATAGAATAGAGACTTTTAAAAAGGCAATAATGGAGCTATTAGCGGCAATTTTTACTAAAATGGATACCAAATTGCCTGCATATATACTCAGGGCTCCGGAAATACGTCGGAAATGTTTCAAAAATTTGGTACTTAAAATGTGTCCCAAGTGACAAAAACATATTTTATAAAAATGAGGCTAATTCAGGACCACCTTGGTATGCTCCTTGAAGTTTAAAAGAAGTTACTATCTTCCATTTGGCATTATATCAAAGAAGATACCTTGTGTATTCGTTATTAATAGAATTATATCTTTAAGGGTACCGTAGTGGAATAGCAAAAGCAGAACCTTTACAGTTCCGTCATGTTTAACCTTCTATCGATAAAATTTGAAATCATTGAAAGGCGATGTAACAGTCATTTTGATGATAATCGACAGTTCCAGTTATTATCCATAAGTATACTTTGTATTTCAGTAGTTCTGGTGAGGCGATATTGAGTCAGGGGTTGCAAAACTGCAAAAATGCAAAATCGTCTTCTATTATCCACAAGTATACCTTGTATTTCAGTGGTTCTGGTGAGGCGATATTGAGTCAGGGGTTGAAAAACTGCAGAAATGCAAATTCGTCTTCTATTATCCACAAGTATACTTTGTATTTCAGTAGTTCTGGTGAGGCGATATTGAGTCAGGGGTTGCAAAACTGCAAAAATGCAAAATCGTCTTCTATTATCCACAAGTATACCTTGTATTTCAGTGGTTCTGGTGAGGCGATATTGAGTCAGGGGTTGAAAAACTGCAGAAATGCAAATTCGTCTTCTATTATCCACAAGTACACTTTGTATTTCAGTAGTTCTGGTGAGGCGATATTGAGTCAGGGGTTGCAAAACTGCAGAAATGCAAAATCGTCTTCTATTATCCACAAGTATACTTTGTATTTCAGTAGTTCTGGTGAGGCGATATTGAGTCAGGGGTTGCAAAACTGCAGAAATGCAAAATCGTCTTCTATTATCCACAAGTATACTTTGTATTTCAGTAGTTCTGGTGAGGCGATATTGAGTCAGGGGTTGCAAAACTGCAGGAATGCAAAATCGTCTTCTATTATCCACAAGTACACTTTGTATTTCAGTAGTTCTGGTGAGGCGATATTGAGTCAGGGGTTGCAAAACTGCAGAAATGCAAAATCTATAAGTATACTTTGTATTTGTATTGGGTAAATAATCACTTGAGAACTTTTCCTTACACATAAACGAAGTGATATTTCCATACTGTGCTAGTCTTAACAGTGACTCAAAATAAAACGTTTTAAATTATTAGTAGCGTTTTGCTCATCCCCGTGTGACACTTAACGATCAGAACAACTGTGACTGGAATATTAATTTTGACGACAGATTATGGGGCTGACGATTCGGGCAAATGGGCCGAGCCTTCGGTGCGTTCGTACTTATAGATATGCCAGTGTCGAAATATGAGGCGGGGATCTCTCCTGTAATTTTTCAAGTTTGCGGAAACATTGCGCCTTTTTGGGATGAATATTAATTACTTGAAGTGCCGCGTCACGGGCCGCTTTCTTAATTAAAATGTCCCCAAATTAAATTCTTACATTAGCCAAGACACAGAAGCTCGACGTCCGTCAGCGTCGCGTCGTTGTCGTTCCCTTTTGTTTCGCGAATCACAAAAGGTGCAGATGCCTAAATGGGATCAAAGACAGGTGTTGCCTTTTACATCGAAAGAACGTTCTCCATTACTGAAGAGAAACGAATCGAGACAGGAGAGTGGACGCCCCCAGGGTCGGGTGCTTTAATAAATATTATCCTGCTACAAGACTTCTTTTCATAATCATCGTAAAGTCGTCAGTCCTAAGACTGGTTGGACACGCACCTCCACTCTTTCCAATCCTGAGCTAAACTTCGCATTTCCCTAAAACTAGAACAGCCCACATCCTTAACTATTTGCGAACAGTAATCTAATCTTGGCCTACATCTACCCCTCGTAACTCCCGTTTCTGCCTCAAATGTCTCTCTGACTAGACCTTCATGCCCGAGAAGGTGTCCTACTAATCTCTCTCGCCTATTTCTTATTAACTTCCATAGAGTCCTCTGTTCTCCTATTCTTTCTAATACCTCTTCATTTCTAACGTTCTCTATCCACGGTATCCTCATCATTCGCCTGTAACACTATATTTCGAACGCTTCTAACCTTTTCTTTTCCGTCGCGCCCACCGTCCATGTTTCGCACCTGAACAACGCCGCGCTTCAAACATATTCCTTTAACAACCTTTTTCGAATTTCTAAATTAACTGTTCGCGAGCACAGAAGTGACTTGTTCTTATTGAAGGTGACTCGAGCCTGCAATGTCCTCTGCTTTATATGCCTACTACTGCTTCCGTCCTGACTTATCTGACTTCCTAAAATGGGTCACTTCTTCTAATTTTTCATCTCTTATCTTCATATTCGCTCTTCCTCTACTTTTCTTCCTTTACTGAAAATTTTCATCCATTGATGAAAGGGTTGCTTTAACGATACATGCGACAAAATGAGAGATTTAATAAATTAAAAGATGAAATTTGTGAGAAACTCTGTGGGTACATTCAAGTGGTAAAGGAAGCAGATATAATTAGAATATAAGGCTCAGAATGAGAGAGTGATTATACCAGGTGTTGTGTGAGAACAGGGGAGTAATTGGTCAAATGTTCTATGTAAAAAATATATAATTTCTCCCTGGCTGTCCATTATTGGCCTCAGTTTTAATATTAACAAGACCTTCATGGTCATTTGACGGTGTAATCATTTTTTCAAATGGCACTGCACATTTTTGACCTCTGAAATGATAACCGAAAAATCTACAATCAAGTAAATCTTCGAGTAATCCCATTTTGACCTCTGGCATTTGTGTTGGTACTTTTCCTAAATCCTGTATGTAATGGATGGGTGACAAATACTTCAAGATAATGAAGAGGAATCTGCAAAAACCTATGTGGCATGCAAAAATGCATTACTACTCCCTGCAACATGATTTTGGTCAGCTCAAGGTTGTTAGTAACTGTCAAATTGAACAATAACCCACAAATAAAAACGAAAGGAAGGGAAATTTATTTGAACTTCAAATAGCACGATCGCTGGGCAATTTCTCCTGCTTTCTGTGCTTGTTTTCTTTTGCTGGGCGCATTTTCTTTTTATTCCAATTTAAAGCAGTTTCCTGTCCCTTTTTCGAATAAGATCGTTTTTTATTAAAGGGTATTAGGGCGGAACGCGAACAGGCTGCCTCTGGGTATGCATTCGGAAAAGAAATAATTATCTCCAAAGGGTGTACGTATATACTTCAGAGAACCTTTTGTAGACCATACCTACTCTCTATCTTCCTCCTTCTGCATGTACTTTCCTCCAGTGCTTTTGCTCACACTACAAAAACGTCGGAACGTTACCGGATAACTTGCGTCCTATGGCTTCCGTACCGTTACAGTTAAAGTTTTTTCCGACAGACCATTATACTGGCGTCACTTGCCGCATTCGATCTTACATTCTAAAATCTAGGTGATGCTGGTAATGTTTACAAAAGATGTTATTTTATAAATTCAACAGAAAAACATTTTTGTCATTAATGTTATTGGCATTGTTAGATATTATTACGGTTCAAACGGAAAACAGCCCTTAAAACGGGAGTGTGGCATTCTCTGCACGCTTCATTGCATAATTTTCCATTTTGATTCGTAGACGATCATTTGCATATTAAAATAGAATATCGCACGTTTTATAACAAAGAACATGTTTATACGTATGTGTATATGTGTATACACACTTAAAATCTTTTCCAAAATGTATTCAAGTCGTATGCAAATACGTGGAAATGGCGTTGCAGGTTATTCCGGAAAATATGGAAATTTTCTCTGTTGCGGTCTATTTCCTGTAGGAGAAGAAATTGCAATTGTGAGCGGCAATTTGAGACTCCTTCGTATTTTTTAATGATCTACTGGGTGTTCAAAATAAGTAGAAGATAAAACCTTTCTGCTTCTCTCTTCAAATAAGATCAAGTTAGGTTCGGTTGGGTAGCTCTGTAATTATCCTCTGAAGTACGTGGTGCAATCTTAAAGATGTTCAGAGTCTTATTCAATTTAGATAACTTCAGCCCTTCTCATAATTTGAATTGTAATATTTTCAAAAATTAAGAAAGATATATGCAATTCTGGTGCCCATATGGGGATTCAATGCAGTTCTAAGCCACCGAGAGGCATGGCCTAGAGGTCTAGACCATTGCTTAGCATTCGGGAGGACGCAGGTTCGATTCCGGGTCCGTCTGCCTTGGTCCAAGTTTTTCTGTGGTTTCCTTGGATCACTTAGGCAAATGCTGAGGCAGTAATATTCCACAGATAATCTTTCACTCTCTTCTGT
>NW_020439108.1:80871-95169 GCF_000699045.2 Agrilus planipennis
TATGTTTGAAAATGACGGTTTTTGTTTTTTTTTTTTTTGAGATCCAATGGGAAAAATTAAGTTTAATAGAAAAGTGTATGAAACAATTTTATAATTTTCACAAGTTCATAGAAAACTTCTGAAGAAGGAACAGTACCGGAGAAGCAATAAGTTAAAAAGTTTAACAGTATAATTTTATATAAAACTATGTCAAGTTGTTGTTTTATTGATAATTCTGTAAATATTATTATAAATATTAAGAGAAGCGCGCCTTTGACGCTCTATCATTTAAAGTAAAACACTTTGAATATTTGTACCTGTTTATCTCGGAAAGAACTTCAATAAATAAAAATCATCATTAAATTTCATGTAAAGTCATTTATCTCAATGAAATGATCAGATAAAATAGGGGAAATTGACTGAATCTGTTCTTTATTGATAATTTGCAATATTCAAAGTTGAAGTCCAGTTGAAACTTAACTCAAAAAAGAATAAAGAATCAAATGAGGCATTTCCCACAAAATCGTATTTGTTTACCGTTTAGAATCTCAAATTCTTCTATGCTAACATAAATAGACCCCATACAATATACGCGCAACTTTTGAGTTTTTGATAAGCAAATATGTATTGATTTATTTTTAATTATTTAGGTACACAATAAATGCTAACCCTAAAAACTTGATGATGATAGATATTATTTTCTCAAGAAATTGGAAAAGTATGAAAATGAAATAAATATTTATGGAAAACAAAAGCGTAAAGTGCGTTACCACAAAAAATAAGTTTGAAGAGCAATAATTTAATAAATAAATCTATACCGTTTTAGGAGAAAAGCAGCATGTCTTTAAGACGCCGGAAAATCACGTGGAAATGAATGAAAATGAAATACTTAATGGTACTAACATTTTCTAGGAAAATATCACTTTTAAGTTTGAATATCAGAGTGCTAATTCAACACGTAAGATGGCACTGTATACTATTTAAAAAATTAGAAAATGTATAACTCAATATATTTTTGATAATCTGCAATATGTTTTTAATATAATATCGTTTAAAAAACTAAATGAAATCAATTAAACATATTCTTATTTTACAAACAAAAAGAAAACGAAATGATAGTTGGTACTAACAATATTGGTACACATGGTTACATCAAATCAAAATGTGTTATATGTTCTATGGTTGTCATGATTGTGTTGTCTATGTTTAATTATGGTTATGTACATTAAAAACAAAATTAATTAGTTAAAAACATACAATGTGATACTTCGTTAATGCAGAAGTAGCAGTAATTGATAAAACAAGGTATAGGAAGATGTAGTTGTTCCAAAGAAAGAGTATTTTCAACCCAAGGAAAATTCGTCGTAACCTAACTTATTGTGCCCCCTTCAGAAAGGTAATTTCACATACACAAGCCTATATTTTTAAAGATTAACATAGTTAACATCTCTAAATTATCGAACAGTTCTTATGACCTTTTTTAGTTCTTGCATAAACACAAGAATTATATTAAAACCTTGACGGTGTACCTTTCAGAACACAACCATTTAAGCTGTTTTGGTTGTGATTAAGCAGGTACCAAGAACAAAACTTCATCAGTCATATTTATGAAGAACAGAATACATTTTTTTAAACATATTTACTCAGAACAGAACGTGACATTATATTTTTATTACAATGATGTATAGATCCAAAATCAACTTTGAAATATTTCATATCAGTGTCAAGATCCTCTAGGATCCTCTTAATTTAAACCAAAGCCAAGTGAGCAAACTTAAATTGTCGCTAAAGCTGTCTCGTTTGGTTTTGCTACCCTTTCACTGCACTGTTTGCAAATAAAACATGCTGTTACTTAAAACCACTACAACATTCAGTCTAATATTTTAAGGATAAATAAATGCTCTTAATACCCACACAGCTTCAGCTCTTGCTGTCATTATCCTTTCCTTTTAAAAACTATATTTTAACATTTGTCTTATGATTCTATAAGTATAAATAAAACAAACACAATTAACCAATATTTTATTTATTGCAATATCAATAACGTTACTTATATAATAAGACCTAAGCTTCTAGAAAAACAAGTACTTTATAATGTGGCACTTGACCTACCTCACATGAAATAGACAATATTACATCAGTCTCACTGGTGCTCGTTTCTTCTGCTAAGGGGTTCTCCCAATTTTTAAACGAGACCCCTCAATTCAGAAACAAATACAACAACTTTTTAGTATCCCAGTCACTTAATATACCGACAGAAAATGACGATTTTTGCACATAAATGAAAAAGAATATTATAAGAGAAGAATAATTCCATTTTCCGCATAGATATAAACTGGCTGGAGCACTTTAAAATGCAGTTATCGTATTAATATTACTGAAAAATGCCAAGAAAACGAAAACAATTACAAAAAAAAATATTAAAAAGTCACATTTCCATCATTACTCCATAAATAAGGCAATTAGTAACTTAATACCGATTACAAAAATAAATAAGTACTTAATTTCCTAAACGCTCAGATTATAGTACATTTCATAAATGCCAATTAAGTAAAATATTTGTGATGTTTTAAAAATTAAATTTGTGATGTAATTATCTATTTAACCGGAATTTGTTTTAATATTTGAAAAACTTGGGAAATTTACTTTAATTAATTTTTGTGAATTATAATTAATTTATTATGGAACTCAACTGACTCCATCAATGTATTATATCTTAAACTTTATGGGGAACTCCATGACGATAATATACAAAGAAAAATGTTAGAAAAAATAAAATAGAAAATTTAAACAAACTTAAAAGAAATCTGTTACCAACAATATAGTATGTATAAAATAACTTTTTGTTTGTTAAAATCGTACAGGAAGGGTGTGAAATAATTATCGAATAACATAAGGGCACCAGCTTTTTCTTATGACTTCGAAATTAAACAACGGAAAACTCGCTTTGAAATTAATGATGGTATTAACAATATTGCATCTAGGAAAATTCCATGTTTTACATTCGTTATAAAAATGAAAAATAATAAATCAAGAGCTTAATATCCTTTCCTTATTGAATAAATAAGAGAGTACAGTACAGTACAGTATGCCAAATTATTATAGTTTTTAGATACAAAAGTAATAATTTCAAGCAAAAGATATTCAAACTTTACTGTACAGAATATATAAATGTATAACGATAAAATAATAATAGTTGGAAAGTTATTATATTTACAACTTAACTGTAGTTGATATTCAAAAAAATTAGGTTTGTTACAGAAATATTTTTAAGGCAGCTAGTAACTGTAATGGTACAATAATTTCAGCAACATTAGGTACATAATATATTTAAAAATGTATGAAGTATTAAACAAATTAAAAATTCACTTTTTTTTGTTGAATTTGTCAAATATAGCTCAAAAGGTAAATAAAAACTATATAATAGAACTTGTTTACTTTTACGTTTCTAAATTATTGTTTCTCTAATAACCATTACATAAAGTCGCCCTTTTACCTTTTGCTGCCTTAAAAAACCATAAAAGAAAAAGTAAAAATAAAGACCAACTGCAACAAATGTAAAACATGGACTTCATAGCCAACAAAAAAGTGTGTGTCCTTACACAATGTTTGAAGTGAATACTTCCTGTACCAAATAGTTGCACTATTCGATGCACGACAGGCTCGATAATTCTACGCGTCTACCACACGTGGAAAATAATTTGACACGCGCTTATCTACTGTCACATAAGAAGTATTCATTTCAAAAATAAAAAAATAGTAATTATAATAATCATTACCGTTCATACATTACATACTCGAGTTAGTTCCTTATTGGTTTTGCATACATCAGTCATCAACATTCGTGGCAGTAGATGCAGTAGTAGAAGGATGCCACCAACCCACCGACCACACACACACGACACGCAAGAACGGTGACAGCAAGCACACATTTGTTGAGGTCCTTATTAGTTACCTACATATTACAGTACTGGAATTGGAGTCGACGTCGAAGTCGAGCACGAGGAGTTTTGTTTCCTCGGTGCCATTCCGGCTCCCAACTGCGCACACCAATTTGGTGTCGCTGGCACGTATGCGCCACACGACACCGCCTGATCCGCCACTATCGAGCGCCACCAGATTTCGGATGAACTCGCCCGTCTTCAGGTCCCACAGCTTGACTGTACCGTCATCTGACGACGTTATCACAAAACGATTGTTGAATTGAAGGCAAGTTACGGCTGATTGATGTTTATAAGGCCCTGCAAATATAAACGAGGCTGTCAAAAAGACACAAATAAGCGATATAAACTTTTGTTTTTGTCGTAATGATAAACCTCTTCGATACAGGTTTATTTTTACTCCTTACCTGAGAGCGTTTGTAGACACTGACCGGTGATAATGTCCCAAACTTTAACCGTAGAATCGGCATTTCCCGAAACAAGAATGTTATTACGCAGTTCCATGCCGGATGTAAGCGACTGGTGACCCATTAAGGTATGACGGCAGGCACCCGACTCAACCTCCCACACCCTTATGCTGGTATCTAGCGAACCACTCACCACATGGACACCATCAAACTAACACAAAAACGAACGGTATAATTTCTTATTACAACTTATCTAATCAAGCAATATTTCAAATTGGTGTAAAAGCCTCATGTAATTTTTTTTTTGATCATTTAGCGTTCGGAATCCAACAAGGTGTGGACTCTACAAACGCCTCAGACCTTTTACTAGGTAAATCACAGGCAACTGTAACTGTTTTTGATTACTTGAACATACGTTTTCTTCTTACCTGTAACGAATATACACGGTTAGTATGCCCCTGAAGTGTATGAATACATTCCTCCCTCTCCGGATTCCAAACCTTCACCATGTAATCATAAGCCCCAGAAACTACCAATTTCCCGTCGTACTGGACACATCGAACCGCGGCAAGGTGACCAACCAAAACATGTAAACATTCTCCTGTCTCAATATTCCACACTCTCAAAGTAGCATCACGTGAACCACTCACGACCCTAAAAATAGGAGAGATGTTATAAACATATACATATACATACAGGGAAAGAATAAAGTTAAACTGCGATTAGCCAATGTCCACATTATACCCTAGCTGTACATTTCTTCTGTTCAAAAATAATTCTATATAATATAAAAATGAATCGCAAAATGTGTTGGTAAGCGCATAACTCAACAACGCCTGGACCAATTTGGCCAAATCTTTTTTTAAAATGTTCGTTGAAGTTCAAGGATGGTTTTTACAGCGAGAAAAATTAGAATTATTGCTGGAAAAACCCTAAAAATAGCCCTTTTCTTTTTCCCATACAAATGATTTGTAACTAAAACGTAGTCAATTTGAGCTTTATTGCTATGGCATAAAGTTCATATTAAATTACAAGCACTCACTGTTGTCTAAGCAATGTAGGTGTGTTCCTAACGTCAAAGATCATATCTATCAAAACAATGTGCGTGTGTGCGTAGGAGCACAGAATACATAGTTGGAGGAGTTTAATGTCGCGTTCCGAAACTCGCGTTTCTTTTGTATTAGTTTCGGCACGCGAGATAAANGCCAGATACAGAAGGCGGTAATCCTGGACACGGCGCGCATTGTCAGGAGGTTCCTCTCTCTGCGGCCCTAACCGCCGGTAGCTTGGGCCCTGCCCCGTTGCTGGCGGCACCCTAGGTTAGGTTTTTTATACTGTGTTTATATTTTGTACTGTATTTTTTATTTTACTTTTTATATGCATTTTATAAAAAACCTAGCCTAAGATCTAAAGTAAATAAAGGAGATAATAATGAACATTCAATGTCATCATATGTCATTTCATTTTAGCAGCGATAATTATTCTGTTTAAATAAGTTTAAAATCCCCGGTCGAAGACGGGGCGAGCAGCTAGTAAGAAATAAATGTAAATCTAAATTATGCACTTATTAATTATCATAAATAAGTGATGATAAAGATGACTTAGATGTTTATTAGTGAAGCCTACTACAAGTTTACAGTTTTTATCTTAATTTGATTAATTATGTTTCCATGGCTCAATATAAGTCTGCTGAAGTCTTTTCATTTACATTCATATCTGTGTGCAAACGGAAAAGAATTAAATATCTCCGTCTCCTCTCCCATTACAAACGTGCTCTGTTTTGCGAAACAGTCCAAAGGCGTGCTCCAATTTGACACAAATATTTGCCGAGTAATCCTGAACGATACAAAACAACATTGTCGGCAGATTCGTTGCATTTTGCAATTTCCAACAAAAGCATTGAACATAGTCTTCGGAGCATTTGAAAAGCCACGCTAAAAGATACGGTACAGTACCGCTGGAAAACCAAAATACTTCAGAAGTATCAACAAATTTTGACTGGCTGATTGTGAAGTTGTCTTCTGTTTGACATGAAAATGAAGTAACAATTACTCGACTGGGCTGGCATATGGTTACAGAGGGAAATGTTACACGGACTATATTGAATTTATCTATTCTTCTTTCTATGTTACTTGAGAATGACGAACTGCAATTATTAAAAGAACTTTCTTCCCAAAAACGCTTCAGAACACGTCTGCCTTCTTCTATCGATTGTGAATGGGCTCGACTAATTAAAAATAATTTATAATATGAACAGGGTAACTTGCACTTTGATTTCCAATTCTGATAACGTATAGATTTTATATTGGAAATAAAAGCACTTCTGCTTTTGTACATGCAGACTCTTCGCACATCTTTTACGTTATTGAAGTCAGATAATTCGTTCAAAAAATGATTATCACCCAAAAGACCAAAGAAAGGATTGTTGATTAGCACTGTGCAACGTGTCATTGCGCTATTGTCGTGTGTGTTTGATTTGATTTCGTCATGTATAAACGAATTTTTTTCTTTATTAGCCGCTGGTAAAGGATTATCGGTAAATATTTTACTTAAATTATTAGAATTTAAAATAGTAATGTGCGACTCGTGAATTATTTCCTTTTTCTTTGTAAAATTGGGATATTTTTTTCTGTTATTTAGTCGCTGATCTTTTTTCTGTAAACGACGATTATTAATTGCTTTGCAAGAAGAAGAAGTCAGACGTCTCTTCAAACGGTTCATATTTCTTTTAATCGCTTGTGAAAACCCATTGTGTGATGCCACCTTTTTGGGATCACGTTCTTGTTCTCCATTATTCGGTTCGGATTCCAAAGAATTTGTCAAACTTAAAGGAGTTGTTGCTGGCTTTTTACAGGGAATGGGTAATTTACTACGAAATAAAGGTTTCCTATACTTGGTACAATCTATCTTAGTTTCAAATTCAAAAGCAAAGTTTTTCTTATTAAACTGTTGTTTTCTATCATTAGGAATAGCGTCACAGCCTCTATCTTTATAAGACTCTTTATTAACATTCCTAATGCCCTTAGTATTTAGCTTCATATTTCGCCATTTTAAATAAGTTTGCAGGTATGACGGATTTTTTATCAGAATTATATTAGGTGTACGTTTTCTTGATACCTTGTTGTTAGGTTCTATGTTCTTCTTTGGATCAATAGATTTTCTACTTTTTTTAAAGGTCACTGAATTACAGTTTTGTTTCCTTTCCATGTGAAATACACTTGAAACGGTAAATTTCGACTCTATAGAGGGTTTGCCACCCAGACAAGTAATATTCATAATGGACATTACTTCGGCAGTCACACTACTACAATTTTCGTATATCTTCTCTATCATATTGTCAAGTGATTTATACGTGTTTTTTAATGTTCGTTTTATTTCTAGAGAGTCGCCATATCCTTTCGCGTGATCTAAATAGTTTAGCGAAAGCTTAACTCCATCGTCCATACTTACAGTTTTTCTTGGCCAGTGATGTGATCTCAAATTCGACTTACTTGTAAAAGGTTTTGTAGTCATTTTTAAGCGTGATTCTTCTTGCTTAATTTTCGATATCTTTGTTTTCAAACTATTTGACAACGTATTTATGTAAGATATGTTTGAAAAACAATAACAACTTTTATAAAGGGGCCCTCTACCCTTTATAAAAGATTTTCTTTCGTCATCTTTAGTTTCAGTATTCGTTCGAAAAATTTCACAAACGGACAGCTTTTTTCGTTTTGCAAGATCATTTACAAGGGACTCTCTACTTCTCTTAACAAATAAATTAATTTTCAAAGGACTATGAAATAATCTGCCTATCATAGTCTCTTTAATGTCTTCCTTCAACTTAACCCTGTACCTTTCTTCAAAACTGTTATTTAAAATTTTCAATAATGGCGAAACATAAACGGGTACAGAAGTTTCTAAAGGCGAAGTATTAGTACCATTAGCAATTATACTTTTCCATTTATCAGTTGTCATTTTAAAATAAGCAATACTCCGAGTACACTGCATTTTATTGAGTATTCCTTCAATGTCATCTTGGATTAGTAGCAATTCCTCGACTAAATTCTTGCTTATGCACACTCTATTTTCCAAGCTATTCTCAAATTTGTCCAGTTTCAGTAATCTTCTTACCACATACCCCAAATTGAGCGAGGGTATTTGACAATAATTTAATTTGCCTTTGTCATAATACGACAAGATGTTCACAATTTCTTCATACAATTTTACGCCGTTCTCGAGGTTTTTAAACTGCTTTGCTGAGACAGAGCACAGCGGCCCAGAGTCGTTCTGCTTATACAACACAGGACCACCTCTTATCTTCAGTGCCACATCAGAAATGAAAGGAATCAATTTGCTTTTTACAGCATGAAGGCATTCCACGATTACATAAAAAATAAGCTTATTGATTTCATCACCACAGGCAAAATTTCGCAAAACCGACGAAAACCTGTATTTTTTTCTCGTTGTTTTTCGGGATTTTTCATTATGTAAACTTATTTTCAATACCGGTTGTGATAAAGCAGCCATCATTGACCTCAAGTGTATATTTTTATGGTTTCTTTTTTATTCTAGAATATAAACTCTTAAATTTTGAATTTGGACCAAACATAATCTTTTAGGAATATGACAAATTTTGTTATTAAACTGCAAAACAGTTTACTTGATATATTAATACATAAAAGAATCAAAGATAAAATACAAAAAATCCTGTCAAGAAATGGTTATTAAAATTATATTTTTAAAATGAGAATCTTTTTTTAATTTAATTCATAGGATCTGTAACTATCTGCTTCATTTAAAAACATAATTTTCAATTAGAAGTAACGACTACGCTACTATTATTTTTTTATTAATACCGTGTTCACAAACCTATGTCAGTATGACAGCTCATACATATGCAAATACCGTAATTTAAATTAAATTTTCAGCTTTTTGTGACCATACTCACATTATACAATGAACATAAATATATATATAAGTAACGATTAATCACTAAACCAAGCCACTTTTCATGCCTGATTTACAAAGGACGAAAATCCGTGGAGCATCCCCCAACACCGAAAAAGCAACATTGAAAAAGATGAGTACCGATGTCTTGCCAACATCATCGGATTTTAATCGAATCGATAAATTTGTTACGAATACAGTCTTGCAATATCTTACTTCAGCGAAAAGACACATACAACCTGTTTTGGATGAAATCGTCAAAAATGTAACCCCTCAAGACCTAATAAGTCACGATAATCTTGACACGGTGTGCTCCATTTCAAATGTACAATTAAAAGCACTCGAAAAAGGCATCAATCTGTTTCATCAGGTAAAAAGTATAATGACGTCTGACGGAAAAAATTCCAACAGTTATCACAAGCTCAATAACACTAATTCGAGTTTAATAACTGTAAATAATCAACAGAACAGAGATAAAGACGTTACTTTCATTAGCAAAGAACTGTATGAAGCGTTACTTGTATTTTACAAGGATTTAGAAAGTACAATTGCAAACGTGCAAAATTTCCAAAAGGAAACCGTAGAAAAAAGAACCAACATGCGTCCATCATCGGCAAAAAGTCTTGACCTACCACTTTCAACAAATAAAACAAGACTGAAAGACAAAAGAATTTTATCAAAAATTGATTTGAAAAGTAGGAGTGACAAAGCAGCTTCTACGACCACGAAGATGAATATTAGAGAATGTGACAATTTTCAAAACGAATTTGAAAACTTGAAATGTGTTCTTAAAACTCTAAAAACGTTTATAAACAATTACACAAAGTCAGCCTGCAATGTAGCTTACCACACAAACAACAATAAAATGACGAATAGCAATAATAAAGTACAAATGCGTTCATCAAGCAACAAAACTTTGAACATGTCCAAAGCAAAAATACAGGTGAAAAGTTTACTCGAACAACTAAGGGAAGTCCAGGTCGTCCTAGAAAATTTCCACAGGAAAACCGAAATGGACCCCCTAAAAATGACCACCATTCCAGAAAAAATTAAGCATCCACACAAAATACCAATACCAATCAGAAAAAAAATCAACGATACCCAATTTGGTTTTGGCACTTCTAATAACCAACTCTTATCTAATGTTAGCGTATCCAGTTTGCCTCAGAAATTTTTTAGAAGTAAAAGAAATGTTACCACTTTGAACTACAACAGTGACTATTCAATGAACATAAACAGTGCAGCAAAGCGTGAAAGAAACTCAAACAAACTAAATGAAAAAAGATGCCAAACATGCATTCCAAAGCCTCGGCAGAGTGTAAAAGCGGTTCAAGCGAACATGCTATTTTACAAAGACAGAAGAAATAAACTGGCGTTTAGTCAGCTCCCACAAAAAATTAAAAACGAATACAAATCCAAAAGTCACAAGATATTGCAAACCTCGGACGTGAGATCGGTGAAAAGCGAAGTGGTGCGATGTAAACAAACTCATAAATCGAAAGAAACAGTAATCGGTAATACTTTAGACTTAAGACATGCTTATAAAATGCCAAAAAATCGGCCCGATATAAGGGTCAGGGCAAAATCTTCTCAAAGTTACAAAAATGAAGAAAAAATCAACAGGGAAAATAGAAATCGACAATTTAGGAATAATTTCGAAACGCTTAAGACGTCGCATTCAGAAAATGCAGAGATTACCAAAGACAAGTTCAGATCTACAATGACCAAATCCGTCAATAACGATTTAAAAGACATTTGCTATTTGGATAATTGGAATTCAAGGCGCAATAACCGTAAAAATATTAAAGAAAAGAAAGCATCAAGTCTCAGTATTCTTAAAGAAAAACACGGCAGGTTTGCAACAGCTGAGCGTAATACTGACAATAATATTATAACGAAGAAAAAAAATCAGCCGAACAATTTTAAAAAGGGTACTAGCGGTAAAAACTACTGTACGCAGACCTTCCTTATACAAACGTTACCTACACAACCGGCACAGATCCAAAATAATAATAAAATAGAATACTCTATTGACGAATTAATAAAAAATCCGTATAGAAAAAGGCGGAGAATTTATTAATGTACCTAATCGTTTTCTATTTAAATATGAATGCGGTACTTGTAAGATGTCTTAATATATAAAATTA
This sequence comes from Agrilus planipennis, assembly GCF_000699045.2. NCBI lineage: Eukaryota > Metazoa > Arthropoda > Insecta > Coleoptera > Buprestidae > Agrilus > Agrilus planipennis. The sequence continues at coordinate 92,275 of NW_020439108.1, forward strand.
AAAAAACACTTTTTCGACCTTCATAGCATATGTCTTTATAATACTAGAAACTTAATATCGAACACTAACATCTAAAAAACTCTTACTTTTGTACAAATTGTATGTTCTTTACTGATGCAATAAAAAATTATACTTTGTTACTGACTCGCTAGACTGCACTAGAATTTAACACCAAGGGGGCTAAAATAAATCTTAAAAAAATATGCGTACCAGCTACTAATCCAACTGCCACTATAATGCAAGGCCAGAGGGGAAGGGTGGGAGGGAAATTAAAGATTATCTGTGTAATAATGCTGCCGCAGCATTTAATTAACTAATTAGGGGAAACCACAGAAAAAGCTGAATACCCTTTGCTTATATTGCATATTGTTTTTGCCTTCAATTGATGGCAGTGGTATAGTAAGTAGTAGACCCTTTCTATGTTGGAACGAAAACTTTAACCTGTCCAATTATGTATAGAAAATTTTGTTTCAATGCAAAAATTAAAACGTATAATAAATAAACTATGACTTACTTATCTTTGTGAAGGTGCATGCAACGCACAGTGGATGTGTGTCCGTACAGGGTGTGAATGCAAACTCCCGTCTCAGCGTCCCATACTTTCAAAGTACGGTCAGTACTGCCGCTTATTATTATGCTGCCGGACATCTGGGAAGACCACACGCCCCCTGTGTGTCCAACCAAGGTTCGCAAACACTAAACAGTAAGGTAATTAAATTCAATCTCTTATATATATATATATAAAAAAACAATTTGAGGTAAAGGAAAACGAATTGTTTACCTTTCCTGTTGTCGCGGACCAAACTTTCAATGTATTGTCATCAGATCCACTAACGATGTGGTTTCCGCAAAACTGAAGGCACGTAATCACGTGATCGTCATGGCCCTTGAGCATTTTCGGGGGTTTGATGGGTCTACTACGCCAGTTCATTTCAATCGCGTGGTGTCTCATATAAGCTGCCTGTTTCAAACAAACCATAAAAGTTAAAGGATCTCTATAGGTCTAGAAAATAAGATTGTAAACAAATAATAAACTTACTTTCCAGGGCGAAGTATGACTATTGGGACAACGGGGCGACATCTTACGTTTGGGTATGTCTTCGATGCCGACCTGCTTGCACTTTTCTTTCCATAAGAGGTTGTCGTCAGCAAGAAAGCGCCAGCTACGACACGTTTGAGCAGCACGCAAAAGATCGGCAGGTTCAAGCAGCCGCAAAACAGACAGTGCCAGCTCTCGAGGCAATAGCGAGATAAAATCACGCTGAAACTGGGGCTCGATCACTTGCATCATGTGCCTCACTTGCGTGGGCTCGCAGCGAGTGATCAGCTCGTCTATTGCTAACAATCTTTCTGCGTTAGACCATCTCTGCAAAAACGATACAAAAAAATGCATACAGGACAATTATAATAATATAATAATGAAATGAATAAAAAGAAGATTTTATGCTATAAAAGATGTCGTTATTAAATTCGTACCTGAAACTGCGTGATCCACTCTCCTAATTCTGGGGGCGGATTGTCCTTTGTCGGAATAACAGCTCTAATAGTTTTCATCTTATCGCCAACAGGTGTAGTGACGACCGACTGATTATTACTGGAGGGGATTTCTGACTGAATTGGCGGCGAGGGTACGACGACGTTTTGAATTTCACTTTGCGCTTTATTAGATAACTCTGTGGCCTTTTTATCTGGTAACATTTTTTTGCACGGATGCCCATTTTGAAGGTCCAATTTTCGTTTTCTCTATAAACAAAAAAAAACAGCTATTATACAAAAAAAAAGATAGCGTGCGTTTAATGGCTCCATTACAATAATCATGGTGTTCAATTTTATCAATCAGAGAGAAGATTAGTCATAGATCATATGTTGGTCAACACAAACCAACTCAAACAAACTTTTTCATCACAGGAAATACTACTAACTGCATTGTACAGAGTGGATAAAAAAAATAACTGTCAAAAACGAAGTTCCCGTTAGAGAGCATATAAATTATTGATCTACCCTATACACAAAAGGATTAAAATAAAAACGCATTAGCGTACCCTTCGATCATATGCCGCCTTCAATGTACTTTTTGGTGTTGCAGGGCACATTGAATAAGGAGTTTCGACGCTATTAATTCCATTACAGTCCTAAAACAATGACGTCAACATTAAAAGTCAACAGGTCAATTTAATAGTAATTAAAATGGCAAGTATATGCTTACTTCATCTATAATACTTCTAACTGCATTATCGATTTCTTCCTGAAAAATATTGTTCCAAGAATGCTCTTCACAATCACCATCACACTCCTCTAAGCCTAATTCACTTAAGAACTCCGATTTCGTTTCAATCTTATCGTTACTATCTAAATTTGTTAAGTCATCCCCACTTGCATCTAGTAATTGGGAAGGGCCTGAAACAATAAGACATATTTTTAAAAACTACTGCAACGACAATAAAAACTCCTACGTTTTGTTTTAATGTCTAAAAGCTAACGATAACAATTATGTTTTCTTTTTACTTTTTTTGCCACTTACCTGGTACGCTATCAATACTTAAATTTTCCAAACAAACAGTTTCAGTAGGACTTGGACTTGTACACTCCTGTTTGAAATCAACTCCAACTAATGACAAATTATTTCTTTTTGGAGGACATGATTCTGCCATTCTAAGATAATACTGTCTGTAAGTAAATGGAATTTGTTGTGGTGGTGTTTTTTCCATTAAATTTAAGATATAATATCGAAACGCAGTGTACAAACATACAAAGAAAAACATTTCAATGTCATTTACATATTTGATGCAACACATTTACAAAATCCCCCTTTACACTATTTTATTACTGTTAATATTACAATACTGATTAATTATTTCTTATCTAGATTTCGAAGTTTAATCAGATAATAATAGA
>NW_020439108.1:96694-103061 GCF_000699045.2 Agrilus planipennis
AAAATATTTGTGGTTACACATCCGCCATCCACTCCTCTTAAATTTAATCTTTTAATAGTTGTATTTTTGCTTTATTTATAAAATTGCTTTGAATTAAATATTTGTTTATTAATCGTTTATTGATTGTACTTTTTACTTTCATTAATCTACCCATTTACGATTAGGACATACAATGCCTTATTTATCAATGTTATTTATTTAAATGTTATTACACAGAATATAACAAAGTTAAAAAAAATCAATTATTCTTTTTTAAACTTTTTATTACGCCTATTATTTTATAAAAATAAATTAGAAAATTTAATAACCAGATTTTTTACATATTGCTTTTACTTCAGCACCTGTTAAAGGTTTGATACTAAACCCAACTATGTCTGGTTGGTGCTCCAAGTCCCTCATTTTTTGAAGCATTCCTTTAATTTCTTGTCGCTTTTCTTCTACTTCTTTACCAACTTTTTCCATCTCTTCCTTTAAAAAAGTACTACATGTCTTATTACTAAAATCCATATAAATATTTCCAAACTTCATCGAAATAGTTTTGCAGTCTGACTGTTGAATGGTCCGAAAAGCTTCTCGTAATTTATTATGCTTATCAGCAAGAGCTATTTGAACTCTTCTTTCAGTTAAAATTTCTTGAGCTAAAGTCTCTACCTCTAAAAGGTAAGTAACAGTCTTTTTCATTTCAGGAATTTCAGCAAAGTAAGATAAGTCTTCTTTTAATGACATGTTTACACTTTATTAATACAACAAATTCACTTTAGAAACTAATCTTTAATATTACAAAATGTTATTACATTTGCACATTTTACATATTTGAAGTTTGTGTACCTCTCTTAAGGTTATGTACATTTAACACTATAGACATAGATAATAGATACACAAAGGGACTATAGATATAGTTTAACACATAGAATAATCTATAGATTTAACATGAGTAGGAAGTGGTTGTTACATCAAAAAAGGACAATCTCTCTTAGGTTAGTGGGCATTTCATTAAAAATGGGCCCGTTTAAATTGTTAATGTAACGGTTTTTAAGTGTACCATGCATTTAATTTGACCACTAAAGCTATAAAATATATTAGATATATAAATCTCTCTTGTAATTACATTAGTAGATGCCTCATGCTTAGACACCAATCTAAATAAAGTTTTCTAACCTAAAAATTTTTAACGGTAACCTCAAAATCAAACTAAAATTCTTAGGAGTTTTGTGCAAACATTTAAATTAAAAAGATGGAATTAAAAGATGAAATAGAGCAGGTAGTTATATATCCTCCTAATAGACCACTCGAGAGGGAATTTACGCCATCTACGGAACCAGTCCTTTATCAGTACTTATTTTTTATTGATGTTAATAAGAGAGGTGAGCCTTTTTCTTAAAATTCTAGTAATTATCATCTCTTATACTTTATTTTAAAAATTTGAATTACAATTTCTTTTTACATATCTGCAGGTCAATTTTTAGTTGGTTGTTCTAATATAACTGGCTCCTATTGGGAAGGAACTCTATTTTTCTATAAAGATGGTTTATCTGCTATTGAACACAATTATTCAAACTACTTTATTAGTAATTCATCCATTGCTGATGGAAAATTTTTCACAGATAACATGGTATTATATTTATTTTATCTGTAACATGAAATATAAAACATTTGTTCAGTTATTAGTGGTAGAAGATTCTGGGGGATTGAGACTTTTAAAGGTACCTAATAATCCCAATTCTCCATTAAAATGCGAAGCACTTCTTAACACAGTTGATGGAATAGAAAAAATTGCGGTATGGAAGGACAGTAATAATGTAATTAGTTGTTCAGACAATTCTATTCATTTATGGACAATAAACGATGACTTATTAACTAATCCAGTAAAGGAATTCAGGTAAAAAGAAAATGTTATGTAGATTATAATAACAAATAAGAAAATTACATTTTTGTTAAAGAAATTACCATACAGAGCCAGTTACAGATATTGCAACTAAAGTAGATGATGAGGGATTGTTTGCTTCAGTTTCAATGGACCGTAAAGCAGTTCTTTGGGATATACGACAACCCATTACTCCTGCATCAGGTAATTTAATATTTATATTCGCGTTTTTTAAATATCTCCTGTTTTCGTTTATGTATCTGTGTATTCTTTAGTTTTATATGCAAATGAATTTGGTTCGCTAACAGCAATTGCATGGAATGAATCAAACTCAAACTATATGGCTGTTGGGAGTGAAGGGGGTGATATTTATATGTTAGATATCAGACAACCTAAAGACTACGTAAACGTTGCTCATGGGTTTGAATGTAAAGTGCACCATCTCAAATTCAACGATGGTTCGTATTTAGCAGCGGCAGGGGATTCACCTGGGTTTTTAGTTCTGGAAAGCGACGATGACAAGTTGACACCGATTTATCGGAATAGGGTACACAAAGGCTTCGTAAGAGGATTTTCATGGCATAATAAATTCTTGTATTCATGCGGTTTTGACGGTAAAGTTCTCAAACATAACGTATTTGATTCTTTTTAGTACCCTTTTTATGTTTAATATTACTTTATAATAAAGTTCTTTTTGTTTAAATTACTTTATCTGAATATTTCTTTATCTACTTGTGCAATATGCACAATTAAAAAAAAACGAAAAGAACATTTTTACATATTTTTTTATTAAACAGAGCCACACCCTACATTCCAACTCTTCCATAGTTTACCTATAATTGTTTATTATTAATTATCNTAAAAACGAATACAAATCCAAAAGTCACAAGATATTGCAAACCTCGGACGTGAGATCGGTGAAAAGCGAAGTGGTGCGATGTAAACAAACTCATAAATCGAAAGAAACAGTAATCGGTAATACTTTAGACTTAAGACATGCTTATAAAATGCCAAAAAATCGGCCCGATATAAGGGTCAGGGCAAAATCTTCTCAAAGTTACAAAAATGAAGAAAAAATCAACAGGGAAAATAGAAATCGACAATTTAGGAATAATTTCGAAACGCTTAAGACGTCGCATTCAGAAAATGCAGAGATTACCAAAGACAAGTTCAGATCTACAATGACCAAATCCGTCAATAACGATTTAAAAGACATTTGCTATTTGGATAATTGGAATTCAAGGCGCAATAACCGTAAAAATATTAAAGAAAAGAAAGCATCAAGTCTCAGTATTCTTAAAGAAAAACACGGCAGGTTTGCAACAGCTGAGCGTAATACTGACAATAATATTATAACGAAGAAAAAAAATCAGCCGAACAATTTTAAAAAGGGTACTAGCGGTAAAAACTACTGTACGCAGACCTTCCTTATACAAACGTTACCTACACAACCGGCACAGATCCAAAATAATAATAAAATAGAATACTCTATTGACGAATTAATAAAAAATCCGTATAGAAAAAGGCGGAGAATTTATTAATGTACCTAATCGTTTTCTATTTAAATATGAATGCGGTACTTGTAAGATGTCTTAATATATAAAATTAAAAAAACACTTTTTCGACCTTCATAGCATATGTCTTTATAATACTAGAAACTTAATATCGAACACTAACATCTAAAAAACTCTTACTTTTGTACAAATTGTATGTTCTTTACTGATGCAATAAAAAATTATACTTTGTTACTGACTCGCTAGACTGCACTAGAATTTAACACCAAGGGGGCTAAAATAAATCTTAAAAAAATATGCGTACCAGCTACTAATCCAACTGCCACTATAATGCAAGGCCAGAGGGGAAGGGTGGGAGGGAAATTAAAGATTATCTGTGTAATAATGCTGCCGCAGCATTTAATTAACTAATTAGGGGAAACCACAGAAAAAGCTGAATACCCTTTGCTTATATTGCATATTGTTTTTGCCTTCAATTGATGGCAGTGGTATAGTAAGTAGTAGACCCTTTCTATGTTGGAACGAAAACTTTAACCTGTCCAATTATGTATAGAAAATTTTGTTTCAATGCAAAAATTAAAACGTATAATAAATAAACTATGACTTACTTATCTTTGTGAAGGTGCATGCAACGCACAGTGGATGTGTGTCCGTACAGGGTGTGAATGCAAACTCCCGTCTCAGCGTCCCATACTTTCAAAGTACGGTCAGTACTGCCGCTTATTATTATGCTGCCGGACATCTGGGAAGACCACACGCCCCCTGTGTGTCCAACCAAGGTTCGCAAACACTAAACAGTAAGGTAATTAAATTCAATCTCTTATATATATATATATAAAAAAACAATTTGAGGTAAAGGAAAACGAATTGTTTACCTTTCCTGTTGTCGCGGACCAAACTTTCAATGTATTGTCATCAGATCCACTAACGATGTGGTTTCCGCAAAACTGAAGGCACGTAATCACGTGATCGTCATGGCCCTTGAGCATTTTCGGGGGTTTGATGGGTCTACTACGCCAGTTCATTTCAATCGCGTGGTGTCTCATATAAGCTGCCTGTTTCAAACAAACCATAAAAGTTAAAGGATCTCTATAGGTCTAGAAAATAAGATTGTAAACAAATAATAAACTTACTTTCCAGGGCGAAGTATGACTATTGGGACAACGGGGCGACATCTTACGTTTGGGTATGTCTTCGATGCCGACCTGCTTGCACTTTTCTTTCCATAAGAGGTTGTCGTCAGCAAGAAAGCGCCAGCTACGACACGTTTGAGCAGCACGCAAAAGATCGGCAGGTTCAAGCAGCCGCAAAACAGACAGTGCCAGCTCTCGAGGCAATAGCGAGATAAAATCACGCTGAAACTGGGGCTCGATCACTTGCATCATGTGCCTCACTTGCGTGGGCTCGCAGCGAGTGATCAGCTCGTCTATTGCTAACAATCTTTCTGCGTTAGACCATCTCTGCAAAAACGATACAAAAAAATGCATACAGGACAATTATAATAATATAATAATGAAATGAATAAAAAGAAGATTTTATGCTATAAAAGATGTCGTTATTAAATTCGTACCTGAAACTGCGTGATCCACTCTCCTAATTCTGGGGGCGGATTGTCCTTTGTCGGAATAACAGCTCTAATAGTTTTCATCTTATCGCCAACAGGTGTAGTGACGACCGACTGATTATTACTGGAGGGGATTTCTGACTGAATTGGCGGCGAGGGTACGACGACGTTTTGAATTTCACTTTGCGCTTTATTAGATAACTCTGTGGCCTTTTTATCTGGTAACATTTTTTTGCACGGATGCCCATTTTGAAGGTCCAATTTTCGTTTTCTCTATAAACAAAAAAAAACAGCTATTATACAAAAAAAAAGATAGCGTGCGTTTAATGGCTCCATTACAATAATCATGGTGTTCAATTTTATCAATCAGAGAGAAGATTAGTCATAGATCATATGTTGGTCAACACAAACCAACTCAAACAAACTTTTTCATCACAGGAAATACTACTAACTGCATTGTACAGAGTGGATAAAAAAAATAACTGTCAAAAACGAAGTTCCCGTTAGAGAGCATATAAATTATTGATCTACCCTATACACAAAAGGATTAAAATAAAAACGCATTAGCGTACCCTTCGATCATATGCCGCCTTCAATGTACTTTTTGGTGTTGCAGGGCACATTGAATAAGGAGTTTCGACGCTATTAATTCCATTACAGTCCTAAAACAATGACGTCAACATTAAAAGTCAACAGGTCAATTTAATAGTAATTAAAATGGCAAGTATATGCTTACTTCATCTATAATACTTCTAACTGCATTATCGATTTCTTCCTGAAAAATATTGTTCCAAGAATGCTCTTCACAATCACCATCACACTCCTCTAAGCCTAATTCACTTAAGAACTCCGATTTCGTTTCAATCTTATCGTTACTATCTAAATTTGTTAAGTCATCCCCACTTGCATCTAGTAATTGGGAAGGGCCTGAAACAATAAGACATATTTTTAAAAACTACTGCAACGACAATAAAAACTCCTACGTTTTGTTTTAATGTCTAAAAGCTAACGATAACAATTATGTTTTCTTTTTACTTTTTTTGCCACTTACCTGGTACGCTATCAATACTTAAATTTTCCAAACAAACAGTTTCAGTAGGACTTGGACTTGTACACTCCTGTTTGAAATCAACTCCAACTAATGACAAATTATTTCTTTTTGGAGGACATGATTCTGCCATTCTAAGATAATACTGTCTGTAAGTAAATGGAATTTGTTGTGGTGGTGTTTTTTCCATTAAATTTAAGATATAATATCGAAACGCAGTGTACAAACATACAAAGAAAAACATTTCAATGTCATTTACATATTTGATGCAACACATTTACAAAATCCCCCTTTACACTATTTTATTACTGTTAATATTACAATACTGATTAATTATTTCTTATCTAGATTTCGAAGTTTAATCAGATAATAATAGA
>NW_020439108.1:107526-113926 GCF_000699045.2 Agrilus planipennis
CAAGAGAAAAGTACAAAGTATATATTATAAAAAAAATGCAAAAATATACATTTATAATAATAACGACGAACGAAACGAATGTTAATAATGCATGTATACTAATAACACAAATTTCGGTAAAGTTATATCAAATACTATTTTGGTATTTTGGACATGGTCAAGATAGTCGAAGATGGGATTAGTTTTCAAATAAAACTTAAAACGTCTATGTAATACGCAACGTAATTAAGAACATCTGGAAAAAACGGATTTTCAAAAAAATATACACAATGTTTATAAATAATTTAGTCATTCATTATTAGCATTTAATATCCCAAAATAACAATTAGTTTAGTATGTTATGCACAGGACGAAATAAAAAGAAAAAATATGAAACAGAAAGAAGCTTTTTAATACTTGCATGTTTTTTTATTCATCCTGTAGAGTATACTAAACAAATTGTATAAAATATACCACAAAACAAGCGATTTGATCTAAATAATTTTAACATTAATCAAGTTTCCTTTGTCTTTGTTTTTTTGTTTGTGAACACCGTGTATATTTCATTTTCCTTTTCTTTATTGATGTCATTAATATAAATGACAAAACCAAAATCAGATTTACTGAAAAAATGTACATGTTGTATATAAATGTATACATTTACATTTGCTAAATTGCCTAACCAGTATAACCTGTCCTAATACACATTGGAATAGCATCCTTGTCTTTATAAACTGTTTTTATCTTTTTTTTTAATTTCGTTACATAATTTAATTACTGATCGTTATTTATTATTAATTTGTGTATGAAAGTTATGCAGTGGGCTGACCCGCTCTGTTTGGTCCCTATTTTTTCTTATTTTGCCAATCCGAACTCTTTAGCGTCGTCTTCTGTGATATCACCATATTCCCAAATGTTAAGATGCGCTTTCCTTGCCTTTTCTTCGCTTTCTTTGTACTCAGAAATCTTTTTGAAAAACAAAAATTGAACTTTAATAGCTTAATGATTAGCACAAAACTAATATAAATCTTGGTGTTTCACAAGCCAATTATTTAAAGCTTGTTTCGAACCAATTTAAAATAAAAATCTGCAAATTAAAAGAATACTTTATTTACCAGTTTCTGCAGCCGTCTTTCCTTCCTCTTGTCAACCAAGAACATTCCATCTTCTATCAGGCTTTTTATGATGTCTTCCTTGTTCTCATTGACAAGCGTAACTGAGGGAGGAGACCCTTGAATCTTGTATTCAACGTTGAGGAGTAACTTGATGTCAGCGGTGTCCTCTCGTAGGCATTTTAGTGTAGCCTCTCGATACTCGGGATCCTTCGGGAGTGTTACGCACGCCAGTGAGTACTCGGATGCGAATGGCTTGTCGGCAGTAAAGGCAGCGGGAAGACTTGCGAGGCGGGTTACATTAACATTCTATTAAATAAAAATGAAACATAATACTTCATTTGATTTCAAAAAGGAGTTGAACTCACCTCTCGATTACCATAATCGATGTAGAGAATGCTAGCGGTGGTGCCTTGTAATTTTTCGACCTTGGCCCTGTACCACTCGTTGTCAACGGAATATTTAGCAGCACAAATGTCCCCTCGTTTCGGATTATAAGCACCTGCAAGTGGTGGATTCACCTGGAATTCTTGTCGAATTTTAGCGTTCAGCACCTCAGCCTTAGGACCTTCCTGAAAGCTTTGTACAAATATTGTTCCATCATTCGTCACTTCTGTTACCAAAACTTCTTCATATTCGACTTTCCTATCGGGATTCTAAAAAAAAATCACAACGTAATATTATATCTCGACTTCTAACTTTATGTATATGCATTCTGATAAATTACAACAAAAACGACAAGGTATTTTAAATTAATAAACAAAAAGTAAATATTTACTGATTGTTCTTCTTTAATCTTCAATTCTTCTTCTTTCTCTTCAACAAATTCCTTCCACTGTCGCAATTTCTTTTGTTTAGCTGTATCTTCGGCGTTCTTTAATTGCCTCCAGTATTCTGTTCGGTCTGCATTGGGGTGAACTGTAGCAAAACCTTCTTCGACAAGAGCTACCTGCAAAAGATGAAAAATAAAAGATTAACTCAGAATTTCATAGTATTTTTCTATTTTACTTTATTAAATAAAATACCAAATCTGAATTATAAGTTCAACTCTTACCGATAAATTCGTATTTTCAATCCATAACCAGCCGATAAAACTGCCAGCTTTATCTACTGTATCGACCTGAATAGATACTTCTCGTTGCAGACATTTCTCTTTCGTAAAAGCCAGAGCTTCTTCGCCGTAGGGCTCGGCTTCTGTGGCAGGGGCATTTCCCATTGCAGGTCTCGCCGCCCTCGGACAATTTACACCGCCTTTTCATGCGCAAATAAATAAGAATTACATACACAATATTCACTATCCAACAAAGAAAATCTTCAATCGAAAGAAAAAGAATACATTGGTTTATTTATGCTTTTTCTCGCTCACACAGTACTGAATAAAACAACTTTTAGAATGAGCATTAAAAAAATTAAATATTTGAAACCAAAACTATAAACATTTCAAAAGACTAATAATTTTGACCACATAATAAATATATGCAAATATTTTATAAAATCTGTAATACACAAGTAAAATGGAATTATGGTGTAATTTGTACGTAGTGTGAAATAATGATTACAACANCTTAAAGGATATATATCAATGAATGTTTTTATTTGTCAATATTTAACAAATAAATTACTATTAAAAACTCCTGCTACTGTATCAAATATAATTTGAAAAAGAGCATTAAAAAAATTAAATATTTGAAACCAAAACTATAAACATTTCAAAAGACTAATAATTTTGACCACATAATAAATATATGCAAATATTTTATAAAATCTGTAATACACAAGTAAAATGGAATTATGGTGTAATTTGTACGTAGTGTGAAATAATGATTACAACATATTACATATCATAACCATTTTGGATAATCTACAAAAATACTATTGCATCATTTTTGCCACAGACATTAATATATTTCACATCTGTGAGGTTTTTGATGCATAACATTAAATGACAATAAAAATAAAATTAAAGACCAAATTAAAATGAAATTTACCAATGATAATTTGTAATATAAATATACAAATTAATCGTAAATTAAGTACCTGAGAGGCGTTCACCTTAAAATTATATATTATCAAATGATTGCACTTACCCAAGAGAAAAGTACAAAGGCAGTGCTCCTTAGGAATGAAAAGTCGAAGACGTGAACCGCTGGCAACAAATTCGACAACAGCATCGATCCGGCCCGCCCTTTGGAATGATGATAAGAAAGTTTTTGATTTCGGAGCGTCCTAAGTAACAAAAAAAAAACATCTCACAAAACTTGTTAAACTCTACAACAAAATTTACTCACGATATCGATCACTCTGGTGACATTTTCCTTTTTCGAGTGCAATCCTCTCTGACTTTTGTTGGCTTTCATCTCTGCAGCAAGTAGTTCGTCATAATGGGAACTCCTTTGGTCGTCGTCCTGTCGGTAACGAACGACTGTTGCTAATCCCTTTGATACCAATGTTTCAGCCACATTGCTAATACAAGAGGAAAATGTTCAAAAAATCAGTTATACAACATCACATCTATCTGTAGTTATCTTTATCAAACGAATAATGCCCCTACACATGAAGAGGTGAAAAAAATCTCTTTGGTTGATTGAAACTAATTTTAACAGACATTAAAAAAGGAACTTACAGCCCACCGATTGTGACGGTTGCGCATGTCTTTTCTGGAAAGTTGTCTCGCGCCTCCTGAATATAATCTATAACTACATGCACCTTTTTACCAATCAACTTCTTGCGCAGGTATTCACGGGCCTCGAACATCCATGGGATGTCGTAAAGGGGGCGAAAACCTTTTGGCCTTGGAGGAAGTTTGCCGTCTTCGTTCGGGTCACTGTAATAAAAAAACATTTATTTATTTTAGCATGGCAAACAATAACAAATCAGAAAATTTAGGCTTTCACTACCGGTGTCAATTGTTAGCGAATGATCTTTCGAATTTGATGACTATGCTCTTATGGGTTCACTTCCCTTTGTAAACCCTTGTTTTGTATCAAAACCGACAGATCACTGCTTAACAATAACAAATTAATTAGTCGTTTGTGTTTTTATACTCGAATTTCAAATACTAACCGTCCTGCTTCTCGAGGTGGTCTAATACTGGAAAGGAAGATTTTCTTTGTTTGGCCATTTGGTAATTTTACTGTTAAAGAATCTCCGCCATTTATTTCTATAACTGTCCCACTAAATTCTTTCTCTTTCCCAGTGATTTGGGGAACCTTTGACTGATAATCCTTCCAAACTCTAAGATTTGCCTCTTTCGCCTTTTTCTCAGCTGCTCTCAGTTTATCAGCACCCGATTTCATAAAGGCCATTGACCAATCTACACATTTGGCAAAGCCCTCCTTCAAGAGTGCTTCGGCAATATTACCTTTTGGATGTAAAATGGTACCCACAAAATTGTTGTTATTCACCGACTCCAATACTATTTCAACTTCACGTTGAAGAAGGCGAATTTCAACGAAATATCGAGCCTCTTCAGCAAATGGCACCTTTACCGAAGTGTCCGGCTTACCTTTATCGTCCAATTTAAAACCAGGACACTATCAGCCAAGAAAAAAGAAAAGACAAGTAAGAAACAGTAATCTAAAACACAGGCACACAATTTTTATAAAATAATTTTTATAATAAAAATTGTGTATCTGGGTCTTTAATTATAATGGACTTGTAAGAAGTTAGAAAATCATCTATTCAATTTCTACAAAAAAAGCCTCCTCAAATTTTAAACAACATACCATATCCATTCATTCCTGACAAACAAAAATTAAAATGAAAGAAAAAATAAATCGAAATTACCCTAATTCCTGAAATCATGAGCGTAATGTGATAATAATCGGGTAATAAAAATGCTCGCACTGTGGATCCATCTCGGACATGTTCAATGATTGCTTTAATGGGTTTGCCCCCTTGCTGATCAACAAAATCGCGCATCTTCTCAATAGACCATTTGATGTCCCGAACATGTTCCTACAGGAACATAAAGAGGCAATTTACATAATCTACTATTTAATTACATACATCAGTATCATAAACATCTAAAAACAATTAAAACAATAAAAATGTAAATATATTAGAAGGACTTAGAAATATAGATTTGGCATATTGGAAAGTAAGGTAAAGTTTTAATCTTTCACAAAACTCATTCAAATTAATTCCCAAAACAAGTAACAAAATAGTTAAAGAAAATTTATAGGTGTAATAATTGAACTGTTTTATTTAAAGGACACACTAATTTATTAAAAATAAGTGTAAAGATTAGATAATTCTAATCGTTTTGTTTTATCCTTCCTTAAANTAAATAAATTAGTTGCTTATGAGGTTAAATATTTCACAATAAAGAAATTATGTGTGTACCAGCAAACCTGCAAATATAACACCTCTGAATATTGGATAATTGTTTTTTTTTTTACTTACTGAGTTAAATTACTAACTTTGTTATAAAAAAACTTAGAAACCTCGGTCCAAACAAAGTTAATAAACAATTTTGAAGGCCATAATTAATTGACTCTTTAACACGTTTTATACCTAATTATCTTATAAAAATATAAAGGTGCGTGAATCATAAAAATAAATTACTTTAAGAAATTTAAGACTGAGGATGTAATTAAAAAATCTAGGTAAATTCTGAAGTAATATTTTAAAGTTAAAAAAGCACAATAAATAAATCTTTGATTACTTCAACTCAAAAATAAAACGATGCAACTGTTACAAAAGTTTCAATATCAAAATTAAATTAGCAACAAATTAAATGAATCTTACCGTTTATTAAATATTTGAGGAGATATCCATTCTAATCGTAAAATGAATCCATCATGCACATTTTAATAACACTGCAATGTCAATGATTTAATAACTCCCAGGGCTCGGTTTTAACGTGCTATATACAGGTTTTATTCATAGTAATAATATCACCAATTTATTTAATTATATCTACTCGCAAAATTTTATTAGTTTCATCGTTATTTCGTAAAATCGACAAGTCTTTTAACCAGTTTTGTGTAATTTTTAATTCACGCGTTTCATCACATTTCAGACAAAAGTGTCTAAACAACCTAACCATGTCTATCTTGAAAAATATTTGTGGTTACACATCCGCCATCCACTCCTCTTAAATTTAATCTTTTAATAGTTGTATTTTTGCTTTATTTATAAAATTGCTTTGAATTAAATATTTGTTTATTAATCGTTTATTGATTGTACTTTTTACTTTCATTAATCTACCCATTTACGATTAGGACATACAATGCCTTATTTATCAATGTTATTTATTTAAATGTTATTACACAGAATATAACAAAGTTAAAAAAAATCAATTATTC
>NW_020439108.1:119964-211459 GCF_000699045.2 Agrilus planipennis
AGATAATTCTAATCGTTTTGTTTTATCCTTCCTTAAATAACGACCCGATTTAAAAACAATAATAAAATTAATTACATTTTATGTAACAAACAATTTAATATTATACAAATAAAAGACATAAAACAATTGTCTTAATTAAGAATAACAACTACTGATAATATAAGTTCAAAAGAATGCAAAAATATTGCCATTAATATTCTGTAAATATTTTTTATACTATTTAGTGTAATACAAACAATATACTTATTTCATACACATAAATAGGAAATAAAAACATGCAATGGGTTCTAGAAAATCTACTACCCAGAAATTGAATATAGTATTTAATCAAATTCTACATTAAGGGCACCTTGACTGATATTTTAAAAAACTTACGGCAGCATTTCCTCCCCACTTTCCTTTGCCTGCAGCTTTTGCTGCATCCTCAAGTTCTTGTAAATGTGCAAGCTCAGGTGTCTGCCTCACTCCTTCACGCCTTACAGATACCAAACCTTCAGAGACCATGGATTCTGTGATATTTTCTGCTGTTGAAACATCTTTTCCCAAATAAACCACTCCATATTCCCTCTGAGAGTTTGGTGGCTTCTCACAGGTAAAAAGTACTTCCTCACCAATAAGTTTCTTTCTCAAAAATTCTCTTGCTTCCCAAGCCCATGGTTCATCTTTAGTTTCCTCCAAGCTGTTGAATTATAACAATTATATAAACAACACATCAATTTAAAAATTCACTGAAATAACAACACAACTAATATTAAATACATAATAGTAAGACTTGCATTATAAAAATTTGGTGTTTTACTTACTTTTCAATTGCTCGTCTGGCCAACTTTGGAGCAACAACATTAGAGAAAAACAATGTTTTCTCTGGAGGAGGGGCACCAACGTGTCCCCTTATTATCACAGAATCGCCAGAAAGAATCTAAAAACCAGAAAAATATGCTATTCAATGCCTACATGGCAATAAAAGTTATTTCCATCAATGTGCTTAAATAATAGGTTATAATCAAAACGTGATAATAAAATAACACTAAAACTATTTTTTTTGTAATAAGAGAATGAATTATACTTGAAAAATTATTTTCTCCTTATTTTACAGCAGGTAATTTAAAAAACAGTCATATTAAAAGTTCCAAATCCCATATGTGGACAGGTGCCAACCAAGCACTTATTGGTGACAGAAATGAATGAATAACGGAATTATTTTATTAAAATCGGGTCTTGTCTAAATTATTTAAACAGTATAATAATAAGATAAGTGCCTATTTTTAAAAATTTTATTTTTCCTACCTGTTTTACAATTCCACGTTTTGGCTGCGGCTGCGGAGTCGTCATCGTGAATGAGCCATGCACAAATCTAAGAGCACGAAAGGACAAAACAACTACTACAACTACTCGTCATCATCGGTCTCTTCTTCGATAGTCACGTGACTTAAAGTGAAAGTAACAGAAAGTAAGAGATAATAATTATTATAATATTTTAATCTGATATTAATTGTATTCATTAATGTATAAAAGAAAACTTTATACTCATCAAGACAATATATCAATAATCAATAATAAATTGCAAAAATATCATAAACGTTAGACAAAGATGGCAATACCTCCAAAACTTTTTAAAGCAAGGTTTACCTTAAAAAACACCACAATCACCCACATTTTCTCATTTACTTTGATGTGTACCTAATTAATCTTTTTTGTCTTTTAACAAGTAATTGTCAAAACACTCATTAGTATATGGTATGTCTCTTTTTTTCCATCATTTCAAGTAAACACTAGTTGTCAGTTAATCACAAACAATTTGAAGTCCTCTATTTTCTCATCATTATATTATAGCTTTTCATAAATGTAAAAAAAATCCTATTCATCTATACCTACAATTTACCTTATACTTTTTTTTTAAATCATCACAAAAAGGCAACAAGTAATTGCATTTTCCATTTGAATTTGGAAAATCTACAGGAAAAATACTAGTATTATAAATAACTTTCACTTAATTCTGAAAAATTGTTTATTTAATGTGCAAAAATAGTATGTTACAGTAAAACATTCTCATTCATAATAAAACAAAACTACAACCTATTAAAAAATATACATGGAATTCATAAAAAGTAATTTTATCACACAGTGATTCTGATTTTCAAAATACACCAAGGAAACAAAATATTAAATGTATTCATTATATTTAACTAACTTCACCTTCTTCTTCTTCACTGGTCATCCCATGATCATCTTCAATTGTGCCTTTAGAAAACATTTGTCCAATCTGTTTGTTTTCTTGATGCTTATTTGGATACATGGCAGTCCTCGTCCAACCATTATATATTTTTTCTCTTTGTTCTTTCGTCAGATCGAAGGACTCGTCTGATAATACTCTTGATAACATCTTTTGTCTAAAATGCTCCTTTGCAGACTGCCACGTTCTATTTATTTGTCTACTAGCTTCAAACTCCTGCCAGACTTGCCGTCCTCTCAGTCTATGATAAATTTGTTTCTCTACAATGTACTGTAAAATCGCATTTTCTTCTTTACTTGAATAAGGTACTCTGTATCCGGCCATTTTATTTATTTAATAAAAAGTTGCAGCGTCTCAAAGGTACGGACTCTCTGGATAATCCTGTTCCCCTTTTTATGATGTGGTTATTTTAAATCGAAGAATTTTGAAGTTTCTTATTTTAAACACACAAATATTAGTCTAAAGAGATGAAAGCTTATCCACTACAACTAATAAAACACAGTATTATAACTAACTATGCATTAGCCTAAGCCGTAACCTTTTAACCCTTAATGTTCTTATTCGCCGTATTGCCGCCATATTGTGCCTTTACCCGCTTTTTTATATTTCTATGCATTTTCTATATTTAAATTCATAGATACCTGCGTGGTGTATAGTACTACCGGTAGGTGGTAGTATAATGGAAAAATTAATGAGAAAAAATATAAAAAATTAATAAAAAAATAATTCAGTAAATAATAACAATTTCACTTCAAACTATTCCTAACTCAATAAAATAAAATTATCTACAGAATGGTACCAAATGTATATAGATTAAATGTGGGATTTTTGCTAAAAGGGGCACATAGGTGTTCTTTTTGTAATATGTATGATGATAAATACAGCATAATTATTAAAATTTAATAATCTCTTGCTCATTTTAGACCTAAACCCAAACATTATAAATGTGTTTCCGTACTTCCTAATATACCAGTGCATTTACTTAAACCAACAACTTATTTTTTGTTACTTTTTTCCTTTAGCTTTGATTAATTCTTAATTTATAATCAATTACAATACTTTGGTAGTATTACAGAAAACCTTTTTATTATGAGCTATGTACATTTTTAAATAATTATAAAACAATGAATTAATTTAATAGTACTACAGAGTCAAATTAAATATAAATATAATACAAGAAGTATAAATAAGCTAATATAACTACGGTGATTGCAAAGATAATTTATTAATTCACTATTTTAATCCAAGCTTCTTCCTCTTCGCCACTTTCGTTAGGAATTCGAACCTTCACTAACTGCACTGGACCACTGGACGTTTGAATTATTTGACTGCGACTGCTACTAAACATATCCTCTGTTATTTCTTGATATTCTTCGGGTCCTAACACTTGATGACTATCCGAGTTATCTTCTCCATCGCCTGTCTCCTCTTCGTCGCCATCATTCGTGAACTGAATTTGCTGTAAAACATTTCTTTCTGTTTATTTTTTGTACGAATTTCAATAACTTTTTAACGTAAAGGCAGAATCTCAAAGTAGACGAAACAGAATTTTTTCTAACCTGTCCGTTTATAATTATATGTCCCACGGTCTCTGACTCTTCCATATTGTCTTCGTCGACCTGATCGCTTACTACGAGAGTACCTTTCGAGTTACCGAAAACATCACCACCTTCTATTAGAACATGTTCTGTGATGAACAGTTTCGTATCTTCATTTCCCTCTTCTTCAATTCCCTCCAAAGCTTGCAAACTGCTAATATGTTCACCATCCACAATTTCCATTTCACCATCGGCATTCACCTACATGCCAAAGAAAAAAAAAAAACAAACAAATAATATAATATAAATAAAACCACTTGATATATTTCAGAAACTTAACGATTGAATAGAGGTGTGTGCCCGAATTACTAACCGTGATAATTTGGTCGTCGTCGGTGGTAAGTCGGGGCTGATTGACAACGATAGTATCGTTCAGATGACCTTGGGACTGCATATGTTGGTAAAGAAGAGGTTTGCGCATAAATCCCGCGCCACATACCAAACACTCATACGGCTTCTTGTCCGAATGTACAAACCGATGAGCATTACGATTGTCGCGACTGTTAAATGCTTTACCGCATACTTCGCACAAGAAAGGCTTCTCCCCCGTATGAATGCGACGATGTTTTTTAAAATGTTCAGGATAAACGAAAGTAGCACCGCAAACATTACATTTGAAAGGACGCTCGCCTGTGTGTGCCGCTTTCGTGTGATAATCCAACAAACTATAAACAAAACCAAATGTGTAAATGAAATGGTTTTTAATTAATTACTTGCAAATCATAATTAAAAGGTCTCGCGGCAGGCGTGAATCAGTTCTAATGTTTCGCTACCCTTCTTTGGCAGTATCTTCAATAGTGACCAGTCGTGAAAGTAAAACAGGTCAAAGAGAAATTAGCAATTCGTTGACGCCGTCCGTGAAAGCCTTAGGAACCACGACTACTAATAAATAGGTGACACCCACATACATACCGCCTCCTTTTAAATCCTTTGCCACATTCTTGACATTTATACCGTTTGTCGTCGTAATGGGTGGCTCTTTTATGCGACTGTAAATTCGATCGTTGGCTAAAGGTGGCACCACAAAATTCGCATTGATACGGACGTTCGCCAGTGTGGGTGCGTTCGTGGTCGCGTATTTCCGCCTTTCTCGCAAATGCTTTGCCACAAAGACCACAAATAAAAGGTTTATAACCAGTGTGGACGATCGAATGCACCTCCAAATTATGAGCAGAGCCAAACTGTTTACCTATTAGTAATAAAAAGTAAAAATATATTATATAAATAAATTTGCATCTTCGTCTTCAGTAATAATTTAATTTCAATAGGATTTAAAACAATAAAAGCTTCTAGTGATTAAAACAGCAAAAACGTACTATAGAAAACTACTACAAAGATGATAAATCTACTAACCACAAATATGGCAGGCAAATTCTTTAACGCCAGAATGAGTGCGCTCATGTTGTGTCAAATTCTGCTGACTCAAGAAAGACTTATTGCACTGCTGACATTGGAACGGTCGAGGTCTGACCTCGTGAGTCTTCTCGTGCGCTTTGAATGTATATTTAGATGCAAAATCTTTACCACAAAGCGAACAAATATATGGTCTGTTTCCAGTGTGTGTATTAATATGTTCCTCAAGAAGATTTTTTGAACTAATCATAAACAGAAAGAAAAAGGTAATATTTAAAAGTAATAAAGTTGCTTTTTAATATAAAACCTACCTGTATCTTTTTCCACAAATATCACACGTCCATGCTTTATTCTGCGGATAATGCATACGTCTGTGGATTCTAAATAAGCGCAAGTTGCTGAAAATCCTGTTGCAAATTTCACACTGGAAATCGCCCTCTTCAGTGGCAACATGTTCGTCCAAATGCAGGGATAATTCGTTACGTTTTCTGAAGTCCTGGCCACAGACATCACATATGTAAAGTCGCGAATCGTGAGTGCTTCTCACATGCTGTATTATGGCTTTGGCAGCACCACAAACAGTTTGTTCACCATCACATAACAAACATGTGTACAGATCACCTTCTCGAGACACGACCTGAAATTGGTAAACAAATAATAACAACAGCTAACTAATAGACAACAATAATAAAAAATGGGGAATATGTTCTTAAAGGATATATATCAATGAATGTTTTTATTTGTCAATATTTAACAAATAAATTACTATTAAAAACTCCTGCTACTGTATCAAATATAATTTGCAATAATCATTCTGAATGATCCAATCTATTTATGTTTCTATTAATATATTTTTAAATATGAATTAATTATAAAATCATTTCTTCAGTTTGTTTACTTATCTCTAAAATGATTAGTATGATGGATTACCACAATTAGATAAAGAAATAATTGAATAATTAAAAGTGCACTTACTGAGACTGGGGCCTCTTCTTTAATTTTTTTAATTTTCTCAGCATCCCGCTTTTTCAGTATTAATGGTTTTTCACTAGCTTCTTCTGTATCAGGTTCCACCTTAATTTGAGCACTGCCTGCCTTTCTTTCCAAAACTTTTTCATTAGAAATAATGATTAAATTTTTGGAACTTTCACTTGCTTCCAAGTTTGATTCTGAATTATTTATAGTGCCTGAATTAACAATATTTATGTTCTGATAATTATGAAAATTTTTTTGTTGAGATGTAACATTTTGCATTTTAACACTTGAATCTTCTCCGTGTATTTTCTCTAATTCCATTTCAATATCTGTCAGAGTGTCCATTTTTCCAACTGTTCCCTAAAATTATCCAATAAAAATAAATATACAGACTTTACCCTAAAAGATTATCACCTGTGTATCATCATCAGAAGAAGGAATATCTAATATAGTCTTAGGTAAGTGTACTGACTCATTTTCTTTTTTATTAGATATATCTACTTCACATTTAGTCTCCTGTAGTGATTTCTTGTAATTATCTATCAAATCAGATTTTATATCTGCCAGTCTCTGTTCCAGTTCTTCTAATTCATCAATTAGTTTAAAGCATTTCTTACATATTAATAATGAATGAACTGTATCTTCTTTTATATCCATATTCAAAATATATGATATAACATCCTTTAGAGGCCGTTCTCTACATGTTAAACTCTAAAAAAGATACAATCACAACAATAAACATTAAACAGAAGAATCACGTACTTACGTCTTTGTTGAATATCTGAACCGAATTTCGTGTAGAATATCCTACCCTTGAACTGCATACTAGACAGTGTGGATTTTCTCTCACAGTAAATGTAACAGACATTCTGAAAAAATACGATTTTTTTACGATAACGTTTGTTTTCGTACAAATAACAATAAGGCGTAAGTTCCATTGTCGAAGGATATTTAAATTTCGATTGCCAGTTTAATGCACGTAACTTATACAGCAAAATTCTTAATAACACCAACATTACTGACAGTTTGACAATTTATTAAATGTCCCCTTAAAACTTCCCTAGAATTAAATTAATTTCTTTTCGATATTGTAAATATGTCGGACATAAATGCAATTCAACGTTTTTTTTTCTTTAATATAGGTTGTTTTATGTTTTGGATTTGAACAAATTTCCCAAGTTAATAAAACAAAATTTACCTGTTCAACATAAAGGAATAATTTAGGGAAACATTTGTTTTTTACGAAAACCAGGGCTGACGAACAAATGTTGCCAAGCTTGCGAAGTAACCATTCCATGAACCACGAACTCTGACACAGCCTGCTCGATACACTTTCGTATATCATCGTCGCGCATTATGGCGTCTTCGAGGACAAGTGACGTATTAACCAATCATAATCGTATTTGATTTTCAAAAATGACCATATTACTTGAGAAGTTTTGTTTATATTTGTCTTTAAATTAATTTTAAAAATAACTAAAATAGGTGATACAAGTTTAGCTAATTAAATGGTAACTGTGATGTGCATATCTAATTTAGAAGACAAGAAATATTTTGTTCGGTGACATAACCTTATAAAAGGTAAGGAAGGTAAGTATAAAAGAATAACATCAAAGTTATAGAAAAATTATTAACACGCCAAAGTTCCTTTTATTCTTTCCACTTTTACACCTTTATTTAGTCGGTACAAAAACAACTATATTAAAATTATGAAAACCAATATTTAAGCATTTTTATAAATCATACCCATTCTATACATTTGTATAACCAGAATAAAACCACTTGTTTAGAATTACAACAATTTAATTTGTAAACTGGTATTCTCCTCTCTATAAGATTTCTCATTGTTGACCTTTCTGCATCGCATCTATTTTAAAAGTTCCATTACAATACAATGTGTCTTCATATTAAACAAAAAGCACACGCTAAATACCTCTGACTAGAATAAAAAAATTAAAAATGATCTGTACATTTTTTATTTTCTTATATTTACACTTATAAATTACATATCTTCAGTACTCCACTTATAAATTTCCTCTTGCTGAGCCCTCTGAGAGTTTTGTACTTCAAACCACCTTTTTTCATACCCATTGGAACGATCAACTCCATCCCATCTGTGTCCAGGTGGAATACCAAATCTATTTGGCATAAATTCCCCTTGATATGTTGGCTTCTCTGGAACAAAAAATATTGCATTTTAAATAATACGTTTTATTGGACATCGATATCACTTTAAACAATTTATGGACGACAATTTTTACCTGGTTTTCCAATTTCAATGTCTGTTTTCTTTTTCTTTTTTCGTATGTAAGCCAACATTGGATCTCCTTCTCTTTCTTGTTCTTTCAGGAAATTTTCCAAGTCTTCATCATCAGCATATCTAGCTAATGGTTTACTCATCTCATACAGGTCTTGTTCAATTTTTTCGTTTTGTTCTTCTACCTGCTTTAAACCCTTGCCCCACTTCATATACTTCTCTTTATTTTTAGCTTCTTTTTCTTCTTTTTTCTTTTTTTCTTCAGCTTCTTTGTTTAAATCTCTGATTTTTCCTGTTTTTCGATCTCTCATTACAACTGTTGCATTTTTTCCTGAGACTTCTTCATTTAAACTTTCAAATATTTTGTTTTCTCTTATTTTGAACGCTTCATTTTCTTTAACTAATTCCTGTGCATTTTGTAATCCCGCCTTCTTTCCTTCTAGTGTTTTTTCCATTTTGTCACTAATTATCCTTTTTTGAGGAATGACATATTTATTTTTCCTTACACCTGGTTCATCTATGCTTTCATGATACACTCTTTTCTGAGGTGGACTTGAATCTTGATGTTTCTTTAAATGTGTTGAACTTATATCTTTATCTTTTTCAATATTGTTTTCATATTTTTTCTTTCTTGGGGGGCTCATATCCTCAGAGTTTTCTTTTGCTGCTATGGATTTAATTCTTGTAGGACTGAAGTCAGTTTTGCTTTTTTTAAGACGAGGGGGACTAAGATCATTATTTTTCTTACTAGAAATTAATGAAGTAGTTTCTTGTCTCTGTGAATCCAATGGTATATCTCTTTGTCTTGGTGGACTAACATCTCTTGAATATCTTTGTCTTGGTGGACTAAGATCTCTTGAATTATCCATAGTTCTCTTTCTGGGTGGACTAAGATCTCTTAATTTATCTGTTATATTTATGGATGAACTATGAACTCCTGAATTATCTATTCTACATCTAGGTGGACTAAGGTCTACTGAACTGTTGACCATTTCATTTTGTTGTGGACTAAGGTCGTTTTTGTTTCTGCTTGATGTCTTTTTTATGTTAGACTTTTCTTTTTTCAGCATTTCGGCTTTGTTTTTACTTATCCTAAAAGAAAGTTGTTGAGCTGCTGTGCTTTCTTTCTCTGTTGATTCTTCATTTTGATCATTTCCAATAGGTTTCCACAAGTCACTTTTTCTGTAATCGTCAATCCTTAAACTTAAAGGCCTTTCATCAATTACTCCAACAATTTGAGGTGCATCTTCACCACCGCCTAATAATTCTTCTGCCTCCTCCGCAGTATGAATGTGGGTGACAACGTCGACATCGTCATCAATTATTTTCACCCTTAAGAAAAAATCATGATTGAATTAATTTCAATTTACAAGAAATAAATGAAATACAATTATATACCTCGTTTCGGATTGTCTCTGCTTATCCTTCTTCTTCTTTTTTTTAGTTTTGTCCTTTCCACCTGATAAGTATCTTTTGAGATATTCTTTTTGATTAATTGATGAAGATGCCATTATACAAAACACAAAACTATTAGTATAATTATTTCAATTAATATTTTATTAATTTCTACAATTTGTCTCGTTTTCATAGGTTATGTTTAACATATATTATTTACGTTTTGATTTACAGTATATGTTTCTTTAATCTATGGTTTTGATTATTCTGACCTTCGAGCTTCATAAATCCATACAGCCAAAGGCTGAAATATACAGGGTGTTTTTTTGAAGCAAAAATATTTGTTCTAGAAAATTGTCAGAAATTTAAAAATACCTAAAGTATTAAGGAGTATGTCTGACGGCAAGTTAAATCAGTTAATGCTTGTTAATACTATTCATTTAATAAATTTATTATTTTAGATTTATTAAAAAAAATAACCAAAATCGAAGAACAAATAAAGTCAATACAAAAAGAACAAGCCAAACTTAATGAAAAATTGAGAATATTGAATACGGAACGCGATGAACTTAAATCAAAATATAATTTGGAGAAAACAAAAAAGGAATCTGAAAAAGATTGGAGTGGAAATTTCCCATGGACCGAAAAGGTTTTTGAAATATTGAAAAACATATTTAAACTGAAGGAATTTAGGTCGAAACAACTGTCAGCAATAAACGCTACACTATCAAAAAAAGACGTTCTATTATTGATGCCCACGGGAGGTGGAAAAAGCTTATGTTACCAGCTTCCTAGTTTAGTTGAGAGAGGAACCAGTCTTGTTATATCACCTTTAATATCTCTAATAGAAGATCAAATAATAAACTTAAAGAAACTTGGAGTCTCAGCAGAAACCATTAATTCTTCCACTTCAAAAGAATCAAAGAAAAATATTTACCAGTATATGGCGAAAAATCAGGGGACTGTCATAAAACTGATTTTCGTTACACCAGAATGGCTCGCCAAAAGCAAAATGTTTATGTCCAATTTGCAGAAATGTTATGCCTTAGGAAATTTAAATAGGATTGTAATTGGTATTTATGCAATTTATTTTTTGTTCATTTTCTTATTCATTATGCCCTTTTTAGATGAAGTTCATTGCTGTTCTCAGTGGGGACATGATTTCCGGCCCGATTATAAATATTTAGGACTATTAAAAGGAATGTTTTCTGATGTCCCCATTCTGGGACTCACGGCAACTGCCACAATGTCCGTTATTTTAGATATTCAAGAAATGTTGGATATAAGTGGGTGTACGGTATTAAGAGCACCGTTCTTCAGACCTAATCTCTTTTATGAGGTAGACAAGAAGTCGTATTATATGTCTTACAAAAAAGTATCTAAAATTGGCATTTAGGTTTTGCCAAAACCCTCCGATGCAGCCGCTTGTTTAGACTATTTGGAAAAACTGATGACAACTAATTTTAAAGAACAGTCTGGTATCATATACGCACTCTCTATAAAAGACACCGAAGAACTTTCTAAAGGTTTACGAGAAAGAGGTCTGAAAGTTCATTACTACCATGCTAATTTGGAACCCGAAGCTAGAAGTGCTATTCATGAAAGATGGCTTCGCAATAAATACCAAGCGGTAATAGCCACGGTAGCTTTTGGAATGGGAATAGGTACAAATTTTGTATTGTTGCAGTTGTTTTTGAAAATTGATTGAAAAAACTTCCACATTTTCTTTAAACAGATAAGCCTGACGTTCGTTTTGTGATACATCACTCTCTTCCAAAAAGTTTAGAAGGTTTCTATCAAGAAAGTGGTAGAGCGGGACGAGATGGTAAACCAGCAAGATGTATCGTACTGTACAAGTTATCCGATTACTTCCGGGTTAGTTCTTTAGTGGGATCGAAAGTAGAAGAAAATAAAGTGAAAGCTTCTCTGGAATACTGTTTGGCCCAAAACACGTACGTTGCATTTACAGTTTTTAATTTACCAACTAAAGAAATTACAGTTTCCTTTATTTATACCAGGTGTCGCCACAAACAAATAGCATCACATTTCGAAGACGGTTTCGAAACAGTTCGCTGCGAAAAAATGTGTGATCATTGTAAAAATCCCCGAAAATGTCTAGAGGTGGATGTTACAAGTGTTTGGAAAGATATTTATACAATTATGGAAAATGCCGAATCGAACGGTGTAAATTTGACTTTGCTCAAGTTAATAGATGCTTGGTATTCTACTGGAGCAAAAGAGCTAAGGGTGGATACTGTTAAAAAACCTCGAATGGACAGAATAACTGCTGAATATTTAGTCGCGAATTTTCTACAAAAAGGACTCTTAAAAGAAGAAAAGAATTACACTGCTTATTCGGTCAATGTTTACTTAAAGATCAACCGAAAGAGTGATGCTATGAAAAATAGAATATTAGTAACATTTAAGGAAGATGCTATCCCTAAAGGTTTATTACCCTTCAACAAGGATAGCGAAGAGCCACCTCCGAAACGTATGAAGACATAAAATGGTCCCTGATTTAGTTAAGACATGAAAACCACTCTCAATCTAATTCTAAGGTTGAAAGTACAAACAGTGATTTTTTTTTATTAAAACCTGTACACAAAAGGTTTTTTATCGTAAGTCATTTTTTATTAAACCTAACCCGACCTAAACCATAATCCAGCAAATAAATTTGAAGAGTAGAACAAACAGAATAGCTCAAAACCCCAACGCCAAAACACGACACTGTAGTTGTCCGAAGCACTTTTCGGTAACAAAGTTACCTTCTTCAGGGACTGAAGTAAACTAAACCTAAATGAGAACTAATCCTAATTTATACTGATAGTTGTTAAGGTTCAGTGAACATGACCCGAAGCCTTCTATCTACCTTGTTGGCTTCGGGTCATGTTCACTGAACCTTAACAACTATCAGTATAAATTAGGATTAGTTCTCATTTAGGTTTAGTTTACTTCAGTCCCTGAAGAAGGTAACTTTGTTACCGAAAAGTGCTTCGGACAACTACAGTGTCGTGTTTTGGCGTTGGGGTTTTGAGCTATTCTGTTTGTTCTACAACAACCGCCAAAGTTTTTCCAATCTTCATAAATTTGAAGACACAAATCATTCTTGAAACTCTCGTAACTTTTGTAGAATGTTATGAGTAAACTGGATAATTTTTTTAATTTTGGTAATTATCTGTTTTCTTGCATTAATTGTTAATTGGAGTAATAAGAAATGGCCAGACATCCTAAACTGATTTCCTCATGAAAGTGAATCATAGCAATCAAAGGTAATGAACACGTCTTAATTTTTAAATCTTTTTTGGATATTTTTCTTTTGACAGTAAAACTTGACAGCAGTGACAAAATAATACAATAGTCATAATAGGAGCGAAATAATTAACAGTAAATATGTACAATGAATAATGAATCACAGTAATTGTATGTTGTTTAACACGTCTGACGAATTTGTCAATTTACGTATCTTCCCATGACTTTTATGTGTAATTTGTAAGCAATAGTGTATAAATACGTAAAAATTATAGTGTTGTGGGATATGTCAACAAAGTCACAGTTAACGAAGGATTTAAATGGTACTTTGTTTTACTTTATTATGATGCTTTATAAATTAAAAATAATTACACTTATCGTGCAGGAGACAATTATATTTTATCAAGTTGTACTGTTGCATTTTTTTGGTGGCATAACCAAAGTATTCTATGCATGTTTACAATATTTATATTAGGTTTTATTTAGATGTAAAATGTATTTGCAGAAAGTATTAAACGCTTATTGGGGAAGCAAGTTAAGATCCTATTTAAAAATGTCGTACGACTTGAAACCAAAGGTGACAAAACTGAAAATAGAGTCATGGTAAATGCTTCTAAAGAAAATAATTTCAAATAAGTATGCGTTAATGTGTTTGCAGGTGTTTTCTCCATGTCGAATATTGCTTCTTACAGCAAAAGTTCCTACTAGGGTGAGATTTATATTATAAATAATTTAAAAATACATATTGTTGACATGTTGCTGTTATTTACAGATTGATTTTCACTTCCATTACTTAGAAATACAGGCAGTTGAAAGTAAAAGGGGCAATCAGCTGAGCATTACTGTGAATGATAAGACACATTCGTTTCTAACAGGTGAAGACTCAACATGTAGCCTGGAAGTGGATAATATGATATCTGCTATTGCCACTGCACTGAGAAACATTTTTCCAACTGTTCCCCTTAACTATATAATAAAAAAGGTACTACTTAAAATTGAAATATTGCTAAGCCTTTAAATTGTTATTTTGAATGAAATAGATTGAAGTTCTTCCTGCAACACGTCTTCAACAGTTATATGATTTGGAGATTATTTCAAGAAATCAAGAAGTGGGCCCCTGTGGCGGATTTTCCACTCAGTATGCATGCATGTGTGACTATCACAACATGACCTATCGTGATGAGGTTGCTTGGGATATTGACAACATTCTGGTTTGTTTAAATAATCGCGAACTATGCCTTAAGGACTTTGACCATTTAGATCAGAGGTAGTTGATTCCTGAATTATTTAACATATCTTCATTAATTACCGCAATAATGAATCTAATTTAAGTATCTTTTAAATACTTTTCAGAGACTTGGTACCAATCATAAGTGCTTTGGAATATAATACATGGTTCACTAAAATTCGAGCTGCTCATGTGAAATTATCCCATGAATGTTCTGATAGAATCCTGCACCTTATAAAAAATTCCCTCTGCCTTGAGGAGCTCTACCTAGATAATTTGGGGATAAAAGCCGACTATGTAAATAAAATTTCACATGCCATTAAGTCTAACACTGAATCTCATATTCATACAATAGATTTATCTAATAATCCTCTTGAAGATAAAGGTAAATATTTCACTGTAGGAATAAATTACATTTTTTTCAATTGTTGTATTTCCCAATTTTTTAACTTATTTTTCAATAAATTGTATTTTTTTAGGATTGACCTATTTATGTGGTTGGGTCAGTAATCTTAAAAAAGGTATAGAACATCTAAATTTATCACATTGTGGAGCCACATCGAAAGGTGTTAACCATCTTACCCAATCCCTTTGTTCCAATGAAATTAATTATACTACTCTGAGTTACCTTAATCTTTGTGGTAATAGTCTCAAAGATGACATTCAGGTTACTTTTAAATATTACAGAATAGATTTTTTTGTCTAATAACAATTCATTTTTTAGAATTTAAGCACCTTCCTGAGTCACCCCAACAGTCTTACTCATCTAGATTTGTCTTCTACTGATATTGTAATAGACAGTGTATGTTTCAAATTTGCTATTGTGGTCCTGAGCACATCGTTTGCAGATGACCTTATTATAAAGGGCACACTTAAGAAATATTTTGCTCTCTACTGGCAGGGTAACATTAACTGTACTGGCCCTGTATATTATATACAAAAAAAATATGAGTGCTGTCAGCACAGGGCGAAATAGTATTATGTAAATGAAAGTTAGTTAATTTCTTATGCGGAAGTGTACGATGTGTTGCATACCTATTTACAAACAATTTAAATTTTAATCATTGGTTACTATACATCTATTAAAAAACCATAATGGCCGACATCAGTAACAATGCGACAACAATTGAAAAAGAATGATGGCCGACAACTGCAACAATTAGAAAGAATGATGGCCGACACTACGTCATAGTATTGTTTACAAAAATGAATTTCGAGCACTCGAAGCAATGGTGCTAACAGTTTCGAGCTCACAGTGACTGATAGGGGGGAAGAACTAGTAAGAATAAAAAATATTTAATCATTAAGATCGACGGCCTAAACACAGAACTTATATCTGCAAACGATGTACTGTCCTTACTTATTATTTTTGCTTTTGGACTAAGATTAGTTTTATTTTGTTTTCGCAGTTATTTAATTCATTAGCAAAGGGTTGCACAACAAATCTAATTCATTTGAACGTATCCAGGAATACTTTTAGTTGTAAAAAGAACAAGGAGCCTCCAATATCGTTTAAACAGTTCTTCACTGCCTCTATGAACCTAAAGTATATTAATATGTCCCACTGTAAATTGCCCCAGGAAGCTCTCAAGTAAGTTTTTTTATTATTGTCGCTCTTTTATATTTCTCTGTTAATATTTGTAATGTGTTTTTTCTATTTTAAAAAGTAAATAAGAATAATAGGTACTTACTAACATCTGGTAACACCATTTAAATTGATTTCTATTATATACAAAACAAAATTATTTTATTATCTCAAAATACAAATTTTTAATTGAAATATTCGTTTATGTTTCATGCAATATGTTAAAAAATTGAAACTAGAATTTCCACATACGTGTTTTTCTTCTATGTAATATTGTACGCATAACAATAAACCGTTAAGTATATCGTTAATAAAAGAAGATAAATACATTTACGATTAGTAATAACAGAATAACTTTGTAATGATTCAGAGATAATAGGAAACATCACTTACTGTTAGTAGTACAATGAGTAAATAATGATATGCTCAAAACGGTATAATGAATGTACTTTTAATCGATAGGACTTTTTAAGGAAACAATTGGTGAAATTGTAAGAAATTATGTATATCAAAAACAAATCACTTTTATGAACTACCTAGAATTCTGATATTAATTAGAAATACCTCGGATTAAAAATGGTATAACATTTAAAAAGAAAAAAGTAAATATATGTAAAATGTCCATTATTATAAACTATCGATGTTAAAGTACCACCCCACCCTTTTTTAAGTTAAGAGGGTACAAGGCTAGTAAAGCTGAAAATGTTACTTAAGGTATTTCTTTTATAATGTCTTAGAATTTGTTACTCTTAATATTTTTTTACACGCCAACAAAATATAATTAAAAAAAAAAGCTTTTCAGGCTATATTTAGGTACAACTTCTACATCAAAATAAATTGGTCGAATATAGACCAAACGCAACACTTGTAAAAATAATTTTAAAGAAAGAAAAATTAGTTTACTTATACATATACCACTTTTTCTTAAAGGTAGACATATTGCATGAAACCATTAATAAATCTCAGAAACAAAATAAACACAGTTAGCTGTAGAATTGAATAATAAGTAAATTAACAAACTGAGTTGTTATTTTACTACAAAAGAGTAACAACTCTTAATATTTTTAGTTATTATGGTTGTTGTTACCTTTTTTTTTTCTTTTCTTCTTTATTAACCTGATTGTGTTTGATTGATTTATTTAACAATTGCATTTTAAGGAACTTGTTGCTGGGCCTAGCATGTAATGAATTCATTAAAGATATGAGTTTAGATTTAAGTAGCAATTCTCTAGGAGGCCAAGGAGCACACGTATTAGAATCGTGTGTACACGGTGTGCGTTGTATTTCTAGTCTTGATATTTCTGATAACAGTAAGTTAATATTTAAATAATAATGTTATTTTCAGCATGCCTCCCAGCCCCTTTCTTAAAGTGGTGATCCCTTATTCCACTCTTTCTTTTAGAACAAAAATGAATTAAGATCTTTTATTTAATATTTTGAAGAGCATACTTTTGTTACATGTATAAAGCGTTACTATACAATATACATATAATAAAAGTTTTTGCATGATCTTAAATGTTTAGAAGATTGAACAACTGTCGAGTATAAAGTTTAACAGCTTTGTAAATACATTATAATATTAATTATTATTTCAAACATCCTAGTTAACCAATATAAAAATTGAATATTTCTAATTTCATAATATGTAAATTCATTTTTGATTGGACGTGCCCTTAAAAATTGCATGCTCTACATGTAAGTTTAGTCTTCTAAGAAAATGACTGTCATGTTATTTCAGATATGGACGTAGATCTTGCAGAAGTAATTTTAGCAATAAATAGAAATAAGTCGTTGAAGCATTTGAGTTTGGCGCGTAATATGTGTAATATGAAAGCAAAACACGTTTCGGTCATTATGGACGCAATCGTGCAGATTATTCAAGATGAAGAATGCGTTCTACAGACTTTGAACCTTTCGGAATCACGTCTTAAATCAGATTTGCACAATTTTCTAAACGCTCTCGGAGACAATAAATGTTTAGAAAAGATTGACATAAGCGGCAATTTAATTGGCGATACAGGTGCTAGGCTGTTAGCTAAAGCCTTACAGATCAATAAAAAACTAGTTACTATAATTTTGGATAGGAATAATATCACCCTACCAGGATATAGTGATATAGCATATGCCCTAGAGTGCAATTATTCATTGCAATATATGCCATTTCCCATATACGATGTTGGGATAAGTATGAAAGCATCTGCTGAAAAAACTGACTTTGTTATGCGCAAAATTCAAGATTCGCTCAATAGAAATTCAGCACCAAAAAATTCGAACAAAAAGAACTTGTTCTTATCGCATTCTGACTTTGTATTAAATTCCAAACAGCACATTGTAGCAAGGTTGCTGTCGAAGGCTCGTGAAGCGCTTCGAAACGCACCGACAGACTCTTTATCTTCGGAGGAAATAGCGCATGCCAAAGATGTGATTGAAGAGGCCGAAAATGCTAAACAAATCTTAGAAAACCTGCAGGATGTCGCACATCGAAGAAAAAATCCCGAAATTGTTGACACCAAAATGAAACAGGTGGTTTGTGAGATACACAATTCCATTAGTGAATCATTGCAGGTGTGCATTTCAAGAGTTATTGGTGATTATTTTAATAATAACTAATTTTTTAAGGAAACCATGGACATTATGCTCAAAAGTTGCAAGGAATTGTATCCTTCCATTCTGAAAAATGCAAACACCATTAAAAGTATTAAGAGGGAATGTAAAAAGAAGAACCAAATTCCAGTTGATTTTGTTAACAATATAATTAAGGTCCAGGCTGGATCTGAAATAATTACAAAGATAAGGTTCGATTTGTTATAATTTGTAGTATTTGAAATTGGTGAAAGATATTAAATTTAAGTGCTTATTTTTTTTTTTTTTTCAGAAATGCCAACCATTTGTTAGCATTGTGTTTGTCAGAACAGGTAATTGAGGAAGTTCAAGATGCTTTGATGAAATCATATAAGACATTAATAGGGGATAATAGGCAAATGGAATCTCCTCTCTTAGGTTCACGTAACAGTAGTTCTGACTCATCCAGACATGGAACAAGTGATCTTTCTATCACCGATGATAGTCGTCATTATAATAATTCTTCAGTTGTAAGTTTAAACTTTTTAAAATTTTAACTTTTTTATCCTCAAGTGCCAAAAATTTTATTATTAATAATGGTTTCTAAAAATTAAAATTAGTGTCCACAATTTGTACTTTAATGTTTTTTAATTGTGCGTTTTGATACCACAAAAGCTTTATGTTGTGTATCAAAATGAAATATAAATTTTTCCTCTTAAAACAATCTCACGTGAATATAAATCATTTATTATTTTATTTCTGTTTTTCTGCGTTAGCAACTGGAATATTTGAATTTGGTGAGTTATGTATGCGATATGGCAAAATAAAAACAATTTCTTTATGCTTGTAGTTACACATTTGTAGTAGTTATCAGCGGCTGTAGCTGTTTAAAAATAGCCAGATGTTTGATGTTAAAATTAAATTTGTTATAACACAAGTAAAGAATATTAATTTTATTATTTAATTTAGATTTATTAGTTTGTTTGTTCTTATTTGAGTTGTTATGAAGTTTTAGTTCGATTAGTTTTAAAGCAGAAGCATTTCTTTTTAAACGGTATGCTGTAAATAATAATTTACACTTTTTTCTTTAGGCCACACCTCATTTATCAAATAAGAGAAAAAGTTTGCATGGTCGTAAACTTAAAATTAGACCAAAGTCTATGATTGGTAGTAGCGAAGGCCTGTCAGCTGACGACATATCTGACCTTATCCCGTCATTGCCACACGATGGTGAAGAAGAAGATTCCGTTACAGAACTTCCAAATGCCACTCATCAATTACAACATCTGGTCAAAGGTTTGTATTTTCTTTATCTATTTTTTATAGCACGTCTTTAATTTTTTTATTGTTTTAATGCTATTTAGGACGACCACGGAGAGTTAAGACGAAGGCTCCAACACGCCCACTTATTAAACCAGATTCAGGGGAAAACCAGGATTTAAGTGAAGGTCTGGAAACTTTTTTTAGACCTGGATCAGTAACACCAACTTCTGACGATTGTAGTTCTTTCCAGTCGGCAAGTCCCAACCATGAATTAGCCTCTCCTGTTATGAATGAAGACCAGAAGACTCCTAAATTCCAAAAAACATCTTTATTCTTTAGAGGTTAGTAAAGCAAGTAATAAAAATATAAATCATTCTTTTCATTCACATTAAATATGTTTCATTTCAAGGTTTAACAAATTCCCGATCTAGATCTACTGATAACTTAGGAAAGTATTCTCCTTTACTTCTTCACAAAAGCACTTCGGACATTTCTTCGCCTGCTCGAAGACTTACAGGTGACAGCCTCATATCCCGAAAAAATAACAACAAAGCTAAAGAAATTTCCAACGGCAATAAATGTCCTTCGGGCAAAAATAGTTTTCAAAGTAGTTTAGAAAAGAACGACGAAAGTAACGGATCGTCATTGAAAACAAATCAATTTTTGGTAACGAAACCAAGGCCATGGTCTATGGTTAATGCAGAACAGAGAAACGATAATCTCTTAAGTGATGGTTCTTCCCCGATAAATTCGACTGAAAATACGCCAGACTCCGGCGAAGCATTAGATTGCTCCGAGTTGCCCTCGTTGGGCCGACGAACGTCTCAAGACAGTAGAAAATAGGTGTTCAAAAGTATTTTTTGCATGAAGTAATTCTTTTACCTGTGATGTGGAAATTGTCCATAGATATTTTTTAAAAATTTTATATAGACTTCGGTAAGTGTATTATTTTTATTAATTACATATTCGTACTGTCATTTTTAGTCATTTAGTTTTATTTTTTAAATGTGATTAAATGGCATATTTTTCTATTTAGGTTTAATAGTTTTTTTTTTTATTTACCGTAATATATTATTTTTTATTCCAACCAATATACATTGACTTGTGATTTAATTGCTGTATTTATGACTAATCCAATTAAAAATTCCAGGAATTGAAACAGTCATTACTTCCTTAAAACTCGATCCCTTATCCTGTTTCCTTTGGAGTTTATTTTACTATTTAATAAACAATAAAATAACCACATGTAAGTACTACAGTAAACAGATTAGTTTCTACTTTATTTTAAAAGGAAAACAGTTATCAATTAAGAGACAAAGTTATTTAACTTATTTTTTATTTTCAGATCAGATTTTTCATAGAACGTTCTTAACAGAAAAATAATGATTTTATTTCAATAAAATTCATTAAACTAAGGTACGTACATTACAATAAAACGATTTAAAACTATATTTTAACTTTACATACTTATTTTATAGTTGTTTGCGTAACAATACGTACAGAGATGATGAGTATTTAAAAAAGGAGAAAATGAAATAATATACAGTGTATGTAGCAATAAATACAGGGACTAGGCAATGTGATGGATGAGCAATAACCGTTTAGTGATATGCCTCGACTACCTAGGTGAAAATATATTTATTGAATTAGTGTTCGTTCGTTTCCTCACCAGCCTTGCAGAAACTGAAAAAAAGAATTTCAAGAAATTACTTTCTCAGTAATAACCCTTTAAAATCACGTAAGTAACTTAACGTTTCATACTTCTTTCTAAAGAAATGGAAAGAAAGAGATTATCATCTCCATTATCAATCAATCAATTCAAAATTGCAATACTATGCGCGTATACTATCGTATTAATTGCGCGCGCAATTTCCGTTGCACGCTAAAATTTTATTCGCAACACGCCAAAAGAAGTACAACTTCAGAAAGTGCTTTTCCTAACGGGGAAAGTAGCAAACAAAGATTAATACTTTTATGACATGTACTCACTAGAACTATCTTGTGGGGTAAGAGGCTTCTCTATGACCTTTTCTAAAACCTGAATCCACTCGTCCCTTTCTATGTCATTAGACGCTGACAAATTAAATATACGATCAGGAGTGTGTAGAGTGAAAGGGGATCCTTGATCCTTAACTCCTACAGACACACCAATTCGTACACTATAACCATCCATTGCATGACCTACATAAATAATAATCTCACTTAGTATGCCATTAACGATAACGAAATCCATAACATTCCAGAACTATTAAATAAAATAGTTTTAGAGATATTATAAATTCTTTTTTTAGTATAGCTATTTAGATTCAAAATAGGATTAGTGCTTGTTGCAAAGTCTTATTATTTGAATCTCACCAATAAATATTTCACCCTTTGGATGCGCATCTAGTGGTTCATCATGATACATAAGCTTCCTATTATCTAAAGTAAACCATCTTTTCTTAAATCCATCGGTGGGTCGAGGGCCTGTTTTCCAAAGCCAACCTTCTTTAGCAAAGCCATCTGGAAGATACTCAACCAGATCAGCTTCACTAGCTGATGGATATGCAATCTGCAACCTGTGCAATTTAGCACATCGTATTGCCATATACCAGTTTGTTATAATTTCAGGGTCGTCGTGGTATAAGTAAATGTGACGTGTGGTACCGTCTTTTAAAAATGTCAGTTGTAATGAATTTAAATGGTCCATTTTTTCTGGTGCAAAAACCACATTTAGTTCTGATATCCTTAAGATTGCTTTTGGTTCTTTATTTTCGCGGACAAAATATTTAAGTGTATCTTCTGACTCATTTAAAATGAATTTTCGCGACTGATAATGTCTGTCTTCTTTGCCCCGTTTCATAAGAAATCCAACCATATAACCACTAATGTAGCATTGCCTTTCTGGATAACAGAATTCTTCTCTTTGGTACTTAGCTCGAATCCATTGTTCTATCAAAACTCTATAAATAATAACCAGTAAAAAACTTATTTCAAGAGCAGGTCAACTTCTCATTTTTATAGTTCCTTACTGAGGATCATTTTCCTTTGGACGTCTGTAGCAAGGTGGGACACGTTCTTCATATTTAAGTTTTGCAGTGATATTA
Source organism: Agrilus planipennis (assembly GCF_000699045.2). Lineage (NCBI taxonomy): Eukaryota > Metazoa > Arthropoda > Insecta > Coleoptera > Buprestidae > Agrilus > Agrilus planipennis. Next base: position 142,749 of record NW_020439108.1, read on the forward strand.
CCCACTTCTTTCATTCGCTCAATCTGAGAATCTTCCCATCGATCTAGTTTAAGGTGTTTTACTTTACTAATGTGAACACCCATGTTACGATGGACACCTGCACATCGTATACATAAAAATATTCCTATATTATATGATGCCCATTCTGGACCTAAAAGAACGTTATTAGCTACATAAAAACGTTTTTAAAATATTAGGATACACACTTCTACTACCACAATCAGCACACATGTTATTTCCTGGCAACTTAAGTAATTCCATTAATACTTTCTCGTTTCTTTCCGCCATGGTTTACAAGACACAAATGCACCAAAAAATCAGTATTAAAACAAACATAAACCTATTAAATATGCATAATAATAGAAATTAAAAAATGCTTGGCTTCACAATCAACCATTATAAAAAATGAAGTCACGCTCAATCACTTGTTTAATTGCAATGTAATGTTTTGCAATGGTTACAACAACCCCAACATTTATTATTATTATTTAAAAGCACTTCTTTTATTAATTAAAATATATCTAATTTTCGTTTATTAGTTTACTACGTTTGCTGATGACGATAGGTAACTTGTGATGTATTGTTGTTGTTTTTACATTTTACAGTTTAGATACGTTCTATATTTCCAATCCTGTGATCACTAATTTTAATGGAACTGGGAGTTAAATTTTTACTAAAGTGTAGAACGGTACTTTGTATTTTATTTATTAACAACAAATTTGCGGTAAATATTCAAACGATAATATATAAAAGAACAAAATTCAGATTTCTTTCTTAAACACAGTGTGGATCACCTTAACTGAAATTACTGGACGCTTCCTTTTTATTTTCATTATAGTTCTATAGGTACTGTCAAAGTTTTAATAAAAATTTTGTCTATGATAAATATCAAAATCTATGGTATTATCTATGATCTAATGTCATCATAGATATAGTAAACAATTGTTTATACTCCAAAAACATTTAAATTAAGATATTCTGCGATCATATTAATCAGTAGTTGATAATATGACGGGAAATATGTTTTCTTTAGAATATATCCCTATTTTTTTAAAATCGCAACAATTGTAAGTATCTTTCAGTAGTCATGTTAATTTGTTTTTTATTAGGTTATTTTACATATTTACAACAGTTTTCTGTTTTGCTATTTTTATAATATTCATCTTTACTTTCTGTTAAGAATTTTATCTACCCAATTATTTAATTTATCTTCATCTTGCAAACCAACCAACCTTTCTTCAACTTTTCCATTACGAAAGGCAACCAATGCAGGAATTGTACTAACCTAAAATTTTACTTAAGTGATGATTACACTAACCCACTTCGACGATTATTTTACCTCATATTTAGCTGCAAGCTCTCCTAATGAATCAATATCTACTTTTGCAACATTTATTTGGCCTTTACGTTTTGCAACAATATTTTCTAATCTTGGCTCCAATGCTTTACAGGGACCACACCATCTTAAAAGAAAAAAGATAAATTATTATTGAATCTGATCATACTTTGTGATTCTCGAAATACTGTAAATTCATATACCTACGTTGCAAAGAAGTCGACAATCACCGGCTCTTTACTTTCTTCGACTTTTTTGGAAAAATCTTCTTCATCTTGAACTTTAAACGTTCCTCTGCGAATAAACGATGTTGAAAAATTTCTTTTACCAATGTTAGTTAAGCCTTTTAAGATCTGTCCATTCCTCACAATTTTCTGAAGATTCATTTTTATTTATTTTATTACAATTTAAATTTTTCTTGTTAATTTTTAACTTCGATCAATAAAATACAAATAAATGAATGACAATTGATATTTTCGGCATTCTACGATAAATAGATGGTGGTCATAGTAACATAAACTATATTGAGTTGGTTTACGTAATATCGAAACAACTGTCCTTTTTAAGTTTATATGAATTTTAAATGTTACTACTAGGATATAAGCGATTCATAAAAAAACACTTGTCTGCCTGTACAGACTAATCTTCCAAACGACTGAGCCGATAAAACTATACAAACATTAATTGTAGGAGACTATCAGGAGTGATCTAGGCTATAATTTTTTTCAATTGTTTATTAGTTATAGCCATTGCATTTATTATTGTAAACAATTAAAAATAGTTTGAAGCTGAAGTAATCGCGGGTCAATGCCAGTAGCATAAAATTCCAAATGTGGGTTAAGTACCGTTACTTGTTCATTTAAACACGTCGACTTGGCTTGATGCTTATCTAAGGATAATGCTCTATGGATAATGCTTTTCAATGTATAACCCATAGATAATAGGTATAACCTTAAAATGTTATCTGTCAAAACAACGGATATTTTTTGAAAAATAAGTAAAAAAGCGTATTTGTTTGGTGATATAGCGTGTTAACATGATAAAACGGTAAAAATTGCGTGTACTGAACTCGTTACTCGAAAGTTTTAATAGTTGTTAAAGTGATGTCTGATTCAGAAGAAGAACCTTTTTGTAATTATTATGGAACACCTCTTCAGCCTTATGACGAAGGTACAGATTTTTTTTATATTTTACATTTCTATATTACAAGCAATTGCAGACGCATTTCCAAAGAAGAGGCCAATAACCGTTGAAGAGCAAGTGGCAAAAGATGCTCAGGGTCGTAGAAGATTCCATGGAGCATTTACAGGAGGTTTTTCAGCAGGTTTTTTTAACACTGTTGGTTCTTTGGAAGGTTGGACTCCAAGTGAATTTAGGAGTTCAAGAAATGATAAAGCTAAAAATGTTGCTCAAGCACCTACAGATTTCATGGATGATGAAGATGTAGGAGAGTTTGGAATAGCTCCCCAAATTATTCAAGCTACAAAAGATTATACAAGTTCAAACAAGAGGAAGAAAGAAGTAGGTATATATCATATTGATACTGAATGGTTAACTTATTAAAGTAGAAAATGATGACTGTGATAAAAAAATAAATTAACTGAACACCAAAACTTAACACTTCAGACAGTTATTTATTAGATTAAGAAAATGTTTTATAATCAGAAATATTAACTCAGTTTTATCACATCATGACTATGACCAAAAGCAATCCCTATTTGCTGTTATAAAGAGTTTGTCTTGTTTAACTTTCATTAGTTACACAAAAAGTTACAGCATAAGCTTTTATGGGTCTTTTGCACAAAATCTTTAACTTATATTCAAATATTACAAGAAACATTTACACTTGCTGTTATGAAGATCTTCTGAAGTACTAAATAACTAAATAAATATTTAGATATTTTCATCTGGTCCAATTCCTGGTCAACCTGTGCTTCAATCTTTAATTGAATCTTCCACTGAAACTATAGGTTATTATATTCTTAAAAACATGACCATAAAACAGAAGAAGCAAATGAGACAAGAATTAGAAGAAAGTAAATCCCAAACAAGAGTTTATGGCTGTGAAATGCCTAAGGATGTAGAAAATATCGAAGGGGTTTTCAAAGAGACTTATAATTTGCCTGATATTTATAAGCATTATCTTCAAAATTCCAAAAGTAATTCTGCTGGTTTGGGACATTCAGGATTAAACGACTCCAGGAGTATTTCGGGTTCTTCACAGTCTCATTTGTCCATGACTGACAAAAACAATAAAAAAATCTCAATTTCTGGTCAAGCTTTTGGAGTTGGTGCTTTTGAAGAGGAAGATGAAGATATTTATTCCAAAGATGATATGACAAAATACGACTTTGAACTAACAAACGAAAAACATGAAATTAAAACTGTGAGACAATCTCTCGGCGATTTTGTGTTATCTAACACTCCACTCGTTTTTAAAAACAACTTTCCACCGCCAATTATTCCAAGCAGCTTTACTGGTAAACATAATGTTAAAAGGTCTAGGTTTGAACCTCTTCCTGAAGATAAAATTAAAGAAAAACAATATCTTCCCAAACGAAAAGATATTAACGCTAGTGTAAGGGCTAAATATTTAGGAGACTCTTCTGATAATCGAGACGAACATAATGATGTATCTAGTTCATCTAGATCTTCAGAACCCTCAAGTATAGACGTTAAAGATGAAAGTGAGGTCAGCAAAAGTGATTTTAAAATGTCGAATTTGTTATTCGATAAATTTGTAACGGCCTCACAATCAGATGAACACGTTACATCTAAAGAATCGACAGAAATCTTACATGGTAATAAAGAAATGCACGATGCAGTAAGATTAAAAATGTTTGGCCCTTTAACTAGAATAACATCAACTTGGCAACCTTGTTCTTTACTATGTAAAAGGTTTAACGTTCCTGAACCCCAATTCAGGTACGAATATATTTGATTTATTATGACTATTTTATAAAAATTTTAACAATTTATTTATTTTTTTAGAGATGATAATTCTGCTCAGTCTACCAAAAGGAAGAAACATCTTATTTTCGAATACCAAAAGCATGCTGAACAGCTTCCCACTATGTCCGGAATCAGCTCGTCGTCTACTTTTCATGAAAAAATAGTCGTTAAACAAGAAATTTCTGAAAAGATTGAAGAAGAAATACCAGTAAAATCAACTGAAGAAGATCCTGTAAACGTTGAGACTTCCGCGGATAATGAAGAAAAAGATGTAAATAATTCCTTACCACTCATTAAAAATTATAATGAAAAAATTGATGTCTCCAAACAAGTAGATCTTTTCAAAGCAGTTTTTCTAAGTAGTAGTGAATCGGAAAGTGAAGATGACGAAGCTGAAAAACAAAATAGACTCAAAGAAGTAAGAGAAAGTATTTTAAGTGAGTCATTACTGCCCAAAATTAAACCAACTACTAAAGGAATTTTATCAGACATAGATTTTTCGTCTCTTAATAACGATAATAAAATAGTGGAAAATAATACAGAAGAAAAGGACAAAAATGAACAAAAAGATGATAATGTGACAACATCTCACGAATCATTTAAGTCTGATGATAACAATTCATATGGTCCACAGCTACCAAATAAAAAAGCAGATTTTAAATCCCATACATATTCTAGAGCTACTGCAATAGATGACGATAGCGATGAATGGGTCGAAAAACAAGATAAGCCAAAGAAACATAAAAAACACAAGAAAAAACATAAAAAAGAAAAAAGTAAGGGTAAACGTGAGCACAAATCGAAGTATTGAAGTACTTAGGCTATGTTTCTGTAATTCTTTGTATATTACTTTTTTTTTTTTAATTAAATTACTACTAATTAATATTTTTCTAGTAAATTTTCTACCCTTTCATTCAAAGAATTACGCGAAAAACATTGAAGGAAAAACATTTTTCTCTGTTTTATTTAATTTTTAAAAACAAAATACATTTTTTATAAATATATTAACTTAATGTAATATACATTAATATACGTATGAAATTGCTGAGACCGTAGTTTTCAACTATGAATTACAATTATTGAATGTAAGGGTATTTTTTTTCATTATTAATTAGTTTTCTTTATTATAAATAATTTAAAACAAACTTCAACTTCCTCACTTACTGTAGTGTATGTTGGGTTGCAAACCAAAAACTAGGTCTGGAGAAAAATAGAATGAGTCATAATTGTTTGACAGTACAACGCATAGACAAGGTACAATGTTTATTACTAATGAAGACAAAAAATAGTTCAAGTGTTTCTTATTTGTTCCTTAAAAAACTTCATAATGTTTGATAAAATAGATTTGGAACAGTGTCTTAGAGACTCTCCAAAGTTTAGAGTCTATTTGGAAGAGCAAGAGGCAAGCATAGATCAATTAGAAATGAAACTGGACAAAATCTTGAAGATGTGTGGGGCCATGGTTGATACTGGAAAGGCATATGTTGCCCAACAAAGTCTGTTTGCTAATAGTTTATGGGACTTAAGTACGCATTTTAAAGAAGATCCTGAAGTTCTAGCACCTCTAAATAAATTAATCCATAGTCTGCAAGAAATGAACAAATTCCATACAATCCTGTTGGATCAGGCATCTCGAATAATTTTAAAGAATCTCACTAGTTTCATAAAGAAGGATATTAAACATGTAAAAGATAATAAAGTGCATTTTGACAAAATATCTGTGGAATATGACAATGTGTTGGTTAGAAATTCACAAACGTCTAGAAATAAACAACAAGAAATAGAAGAGATTCAAAATCTTTTAACTGCAGTTCGTTCCTGTTTTGGACACCAAGCATTGGATTACATGTATAGTATCACAAAGCTTCAAGCTGTAAAGCGTTTTGAAATTTTGGACACTTTATTGTCTTATATGAAGGCATGTACAACATATTATCATCAGGGTTCTGATTTGTGTGAAGATTTAGAACCATTTTTTAAAAATCTTGCTGATGATATTTCCAAAATGAGAGAGGAAAGTTATAAGGTTGAAAAAACATTACAAAACAGACATTCTGTTGTCTCAAACAAGGAAAAAGTTCCGGAACAAAAATCCAATACAGCACCAATTATGGAAGGGTACTTATTTAAAAGAACATCAAATGCTTTTAAAACTTGGCACAGAAGGTGGTTTTATTTGTTTGATAATAAGTTGGTTTATAAAAAAAGAACTGGAGAAGAAAATGTTACTGTGATGGAAGATGATCTTAGAATTTGCACTGTTAAGCCAGTCTTTGATGGAGAAAGACGTTTTTGTTTTGAAATAGTCTCTCCATCGAAGAATCACATGTTACAAGCAGACTCCAAGGAGATGTATGACGCTTGGATATCAGCTATGCAAAAGGGGATTGGAGCAGCAATTCAGCAGACTTACAGCTATAATCCAAGCAACAACAATGACAGTATAGTATACAGCAACAGTAATTTTTATCGAAATAGTACTGAAAGTACTTCATCAGAAATTGATAGAGTACAGAAGTTCAAGAAAATTAAATTATGGGAACAGTTGCTTAAAATACCAGGCAATAACTACTGTTGTGACTGTGGCGCTCCCAATCCTCACTGGGCCAGTATCAATTTGGGTTTAACCCTCTGTATAGATTGTTCTGGAGTACATCGAAGTCTTGGGGTGCACTATAGCAAAGTTCGTTCTTTAACACTTGATGATTGGGAACCAGAAATGATTAAAGTTATGGCTGAATTGGGCAACAACATTATTAATAATATTTATGAAGAGAACATTCCTCCAGATCAAAAACGAGCAACATCCAAGAGTACAGGAAGTGAAAGAGAAACGTGGATAAAGGCCAAATATGTTGATAAAAAATTCGTCAAGAAATTGCCTGAATTCACTGCTCTTTCTGGAAATTCAATAAGATCTAGTTTGGATGTTCGCAAATGGAGTGTACATAAAAGAAGAAGACGTTCAAAGAGCTCTGATAATAAAAGAAAATCAAAACCACTAATTAACATGGCTACTTCTTCAGAAACTCCTACAACAAGCGATACAATATCAGAACAAAGTGAAGAAAGTGGAATATTTAACGAAGACAATATAAAAAAGGTCCAAGATGATAATGAAGGCGAAAGCGACAAAAAAGAAGACGCTGAGACCCCAAATAAAAGATCAAGTGTATTGCTAATAGACTTGGAAAAACAACCAATAGAGCCGTTGGATTTAATTGTTAGCAGTGATCAAGATTCCACAGGAGGCGAAGAAGAAGCAGACGTTTTAGAAGAAGATATTTCGAAATTACATCCAAATCTGTTGCTTTATAAAGCAGCTGCGGCTCACAATTTGCCTGTTATGTGCAAAGCTTTAGCTCTTGGAGCAGATAAAAATTGGTCAAACCCAGATGACAGGAATCGTACAGCAATACATCAGGCTGTATTAAGCGGATCTGTGATGGCTTGCGCCTATTTAATAGTAAACGGGGCTAAAATAAATACTCAAGATGATCAGGGACAAACACCATTGCATCTTGCCACAATCGGAGGACACACGGCACAAGTTTGTCTCCTTTTAAAACACCGCGCAGATCAACATATTGAAGATAACGACAGCACGGTGCCCCTTACGGTTGCAGAACAAAAGAAACACGCTGATATCGTAACTCTTTTGCGTTTGGGGCGGTTAAATGAAGAAATGAAAGAATCCGATTATGGAGTTGCAGGTGATGAGATGTTTAACGATGTCGTTCGGGACTTTTCACAGATTGCATGTAATAATCCAGAAAAGTTACATCAAAGCAGCAACTAAAACGCACATCGTTTTTAACTATTGTGATAACTTGAGTATTTAGGATGTAATTGTTATTGTAATTTTATTATTAATGTCTTTTGCATTTATGATGAGCTTTTCTATCAATTTAACTGTTTATTAAAATATTTGAGAGCAATATTACGTTGTGAATGGTAATAGTTTATTAATTTTCTCTCTTTATGGGTAGAGTAAGAGTAATTCAGATTTTAGACTTTTATCTGAATACCATCTCTATTTTTAAACAATTCTTTTTACTATTTGGTAATTCTATCTTTACAAGTTGTAAAGTTTAAACTGCTTTGAAAGACTGCAATTTCTGGAGTTGTTTTTTTTATGTAAGATTGATGAATGAGCTTTTTATATTATTTGTATTTTTAAATTTGTAAAACTGTCAGTATGTTTTTATTTTCAAGTTTTTTTTTATTGTCCAATAAATGTTAATCATTTATTCAATAATATTGACGGAAATTAAAATAAATTAAAACTTTTACAAAACTCAATAATTCTTTTGTTTATTTTTCACTTACTCCAAATTTTTTATTATATATTACATTTATCTCAATCATAAGAACTGAATGTATAAATGAAATCGAAAAAACAACTTTTAAATAATTTTCAAAAATTCCAGTGTGTATAGTGGGTTGCATACCGATTATCAATTTTTGCAATTATAAATGTGTATAACGGGTTGTATAACCTACCTACTCTTAAATTTTGTAAATTTATGTATTTTGGGTTACATAACTTAGCAACAATTTTGAAATTAAAATACAGTAGGGTTAATCTGTTGCAAATTTGGAATCTAAATAATATTTCATTTTATAAACAATTTCTTTCATGTTTTCGTAAACCTAGCTAATTGCAGGTAAATAATATTTGAATTTTTATTTTCGCAATTGAGATATACATCTTTGAATTGTTTAATTTAATGAAAATTACATTGGTACTAAAACCACCTCTACCTGTTTAGAGAGAACTGCATAAACGATTTACACATTTATTTCCCCTTAAGAAATCAGAATGCATGGGAAAGTATTATAATTTATTACTATTTAGGCGGTTTGTGGTTTACAATTTTTATAAGCTTTAATAGGTTATAAAAACTTACGACATACTGTAAGACATTTGATCCAGTCAGAATTACAGTTCAGTCTTTTTACATAATTCCTGTAATATAAACATATATAAATAATATATTCTAAAATGCCCTTTCCCGCGATTATCGTAAGTTGTACAAATGTTTCGTTTGGCCTTGAAATGTAATACTCTCCTTTGTACATCGCTTTATAAATGTAGTCTACGCGACGAAAAGTAGTCCACGAGTATTTTTTGAATTTTCTCGAAAAGTACACATCGTCACTTCAATTGTTTGCATCTGTTTTGACAGATATTTAATGTATAAAAAGCTACCTGCCCTCGTATTTTGTTTAAATTGTTCGTTTCGATTAAATAAAAACTAATGAATGTGTTTGACACTGCGGCGGAGTTCCTTGCTCTCCATTTGAGTCATTATACCGGCAAACTCTACTGGATATTTCCACGCTGGTGCTTGTCACTTCTGTTAGTCGCTGTCGGGCGTTGCATAGTGGTGGATGTCTTCGACTTTTTGATTTTATACAACTTAAGCATGTATACTAAGCCGAATGTAGAATCTAAGAAAGGAAATTTTGTGCTTTGCTGTCTATTTGATACAACCAATTTGATATCTTGGGAAAGTCATACGCCGTGTGTTAGAAAAAAACTTACGAACTAAATTTAGTAGGTGTATAAATTTAAGTGCTTTATATCAAATACCTCCGTAGTTTTTAAGGTAAGTTGAATGTTTTAATCACAAAATGGTTAATTGTGATTGAATTGAGTGTATGTTGTTTGATATTTCGACAAAATTTAGTTAGTTTTTAAGTAAGACATATGGTTGAGGCGCGGCATGCATTCCACGCCGCCTAAGCTGCCGGCATTTTACCGGCACAGTGGCGTCAAGGTTGTGTAACGTTAAAGGCTTTTATAATAATCATTGTATTAAAATTACTATTTATACGTATGGAAATAATAGTTTTGTTTATACAATTACAAAAATGGTCGATTTGTATTACATAAAGGGGAGAAATCAATATGTGCATGCAGTTATGTTCGTAATTAAGTCACCCTTACTACTACTCTTACTAGGCAGTTTAATTATTGGCAAAAGAATAATGTAAAGTTAAGATCTTTACTACGTTTGGTATTAAACCAATTAGTGTAGTAATTACTTTTTATATGCTTTGCTATGCTCAATAATTTGCCAATAGTACCTACTACTCTTGTCTAATTACATGTGTTGATTGATGACTCAAGAAGAATAAGTAGTTTTGTTCAATTTTGTGTTACAAGTTGTCATGTAACAATTAACGTATTAAATAACAGAAAATACGTATTTAACTATTGTCATACTTACTAAATTCTAAGTATTTTACCATTGAAAGCCAATATAGGTACTCCTGATAGGTACCAGATACCTACCTATAATAATTTGGACATAGGTACCTACCTAGATAGGAAGAGGTAGTTAACACTTCTATAGTTGTACAGACATTTAATTAATCTCTTGTACAATATTACTATGAATTGTTTTGTCTACTTGTAAATATCTATTTATTATTATTGCTATTTTACGATTACTATTTTTAAAAGACTGGTATCTTGTATGTATTATTTATTTTACAACATCCAAGGGGACTATTCAATAATTTGAATCAAAAGAATCGATTGTCTGATATAACAATGTTTATTTTAACTGGAAAGACATTCATCGGTTTTCCTAATTTTTTCTTCGTTTTTCTTTACAGTAACTGCTGTCTCGGCAAAAGTCCAGTCAGGAAATTCTTGTGATATTAGTGCGTAGTTTTATAATTAATAAAATTATAAATAAATCATAGTAACATAAACTATGNNNTTTAATAAGAACAGAAGCCCGGTAATAAAAAAATATGTTAAAAATGCCTGTGAAAACGGCCACGACTTTAACCAGCAGCAACGGTTGTCATGTTTTGGACAGTTTACTCATTGACGACGAGGACGTCTGCTTCTACGAGCTGTTATCAAACGACGAGCCGTTACTGTCGGACGACATATGGAAAAAATTCGACCTGGAAGATCTGCCACTTCCCGGTCTCGAATCAATTTTACGTGACCTGGAGGAAGAGCAACCGTTAACACCCCATATCGAAAATAACAGCAGCAGCAACAACACCAGTAACAATAATATGAACGGTTGCAACAACGATTCCCCACAAGTGGTCGACACCATCAGAAACCACGATTGCATGTGGGCCGGTCACTGTGGAAGCAAAGAGCACCCGGCAGATGCGTTATTTTGTATTAGTAATGGTAATAATTGTAAAGCTGCCGTTGCACCTGGCTCTTGCGTTCGTCCCCAGGTGAAAACACCTGTCAAACTTCAACAGCAACCAGTGGTCTCGGCCGGTCGTAGTCTCCTGCTAAAGACTTTCGCAAAACAGGCTTCGACGACGACGCTCTTACCACCAACTTCCACGGCTACAGCGCCCCTTGTACCCAGTCCCGAATCGCCCCCCATTTCTGACGATGAAGGTCAAATGTCACCCAACGCTATTCTCAAAGCCCTGTACGAGGCTATCGAAGAATGCGATGAAGTGGACGAAGACAGCGACCTGTGTGAATACTTTGAAGAGCCAGAGGAAGAAGAAGAAGATGATGACGACGACGAAGAAGAAGAAGAAGAGGAGGAGGATGACGACTTGGAGTTCGAGTTGAGGGAGGAGCCGTCATCTCCGCCGTCTGCGACGTCCTGCAAGCCGCTACACTTCACCCCCGAGATCGATCACAGCTACCACAAGGGCAAGCTACCCCACGCGCACTTTGCCGGTCTCGGAATCGACACCCCGTCTGACTCAGGTAGGTGGCCCTTGTTGTTTGTTTATTTCTTTCGTCTGTTCCCAGAATACTTTTTCCAGTTCTTGACTTGCAATCGCTTCCAAAATCCTTAATGCTTTTTTAACTTATATCAGAATATTTTACGGTTTTCCATAATTATAATTTCATGTCGTCCAAAAATTCATTTTTAATATTTTCGGAGTTGATTGAAAAAAACTATTCTTATTCATTTTTAAATGTGTGTCTTTTTTTGATTTACAATTCCAAAATTCGACTGCGAAAAATTTTGTAGAGAATTTAACTTCTTACCTAAGAGAATATTTCTAAGACCAAATTCGACCAATTAATTTTTGCATGATCTTTTTCAATTATAAATCCATAACAATGAAAGTTGATAAATCAAAATTGTTGAGAAATGATCGTTCCTTTTGGGTCCGCGGTATAAAAAGCGTACTTTATTTACACCAAAATCATTAATCATCCTTGCGGAACGAATTCGTTTGTTTTCTTGGGACAACGGTTTAAATATAAAGGTCAGTCGGACACCTTGGGACATTATTGTAATAGAGGCGGATCATTTTAAATTCAAATTTGAGGATTAAATTAATGTGATCGAACATGATCGTTTCACATATGCTTGTATGTGGAAGACGTAGTTGGTCTTCGAAAACGTGTGGTCGTCAACCCCGTTAAGGGCGGGGATGCGACTATTATTCTCAAAGTTCAAGGTCGATCGATACGCACCCGCACGAAATGTGTGCGATATTTTTAGATAGCGACTGTTTAACACGCGACAGGTATTATTACTGCATCACAATCACATACACAAGAGCATTGACCAAAAAAAAAAATGATTACGTAGTTTACTTAATTTTCTATTTCAACTTCCCCCCGCAAAAAAAAAAAAACAAGAAACTTACACTGTCTTTTGTTTCATTTTATTAGGCATTGCATGCAGGTAGGTACAAAGAATTTAAATGTATGTACCCCATTTTACCAAGAACTACCCATATAAATGTGGTACCATTATATGTATACATAATTTTTAACAATTTCTTCACTGTACTGAGTACTACATACCACTTGTGTGTAATATCAGCGAACACAGGCCATAGTACGTATCTGTGTTCGCTGATAATATAATTGTAGTACATGATAATGCTACCAGATGGTAGGATGGATGATATGTATCATTAGGTACCCGGCAGCTGTAGATCTGGAATGGTGTTGATGTTTCACCGAAATCGTATGGTAAATAACAGAAAAGGTATTTAATAATATAACATTTTAACTTTACTTTAGTAGTTATCAGTTTGTGTGGCAGGAGAAGTGTCTTTTTTTAATTCTTTATCGTGATCGCATTAAATCGATTAATTAATAGCTGGATTGCCGGTGCATTTTGTTCTTTAGCATCATTGTATTCAGGAATGTGTAACGGTAAAATGGTCTAATTGGCGTGTCACCCTAATGGTCTTGTCAGATTAGCGATAAGAGTGGCCGCATCGGATTTTAACGGTGTGGCTATAATATAGAAACGATACCTCGATACTCGACAAAAAAGCGCTTAAATATGTATCATTTCTATCGTGGCCATAAATTTGAATGTTCGCATTTTTTTTTTCGTGTTTGCAGTGGTGGCACCTACTCTATAGTCCTTATCGAACAATAATTAATTCCTTATTATATTACACTATGACATGTTCGCGTTTCGAAAGTTGTTCTTTTGTCTTACGGATTCCGTTATCAAAAGAGACTGATGAGTTGGCAATGTTCCAAAATGCTCGCATTAATAATATTTTATGTAGTACCTACCTGTGTAGGTATAGTCGCATTATCGAAGAGAAATCGCGTGCAGACCAACTATTCAGAGACATACGGCACGTTTTCTGTCTTTGGTAGGTACTACATCTCAATGATTGTACTATATTCATCTATACACTAGTGGCGAGTTGATAGCCGAAGATAGACATCGAAAAATACGGCGTGAGATAGCAATTACCTTCAGTCACCTTTTAATTGTGATAATTTCTATGTTAGGTGAACGTTTTGCCTTACCTGTATATCGATTTTATTATTCGCATGAAGTAATTTTGTAGTACCTGGCTAGATGATAGTCGCTGTTAATTAGAGTAATCGAACAATGTTGATAACACTGGTTCCTTGATGGAATCTCTCCTTTTTCAATTGCATATTACTATTGTATGCTGATTTTATAAGTAGATATTGCCATTTAACCTTGAAACTTGAGCGATAACCGATTTTGTGGCGCCGTTATGATACGGTTTATATTTTTATAGGTATTTTTTTTTCTACGTGTTCACCACGCGTACCATCTAAGGTATGTCGTTTTTTTATCTGCTGGAAAATCAATTGAAAATATCTCTTTGTTCTCTGGAAATTGTCCTAAACTAACTGAAATCTCAAAAGTCTTTGATTTAAACTCAGCACCTCTCAAAACCTTTAAATTGCGTTTGTTAGACTTTTTTTATATAAAACGGCTTCACTCGCGTTGATGTCGTAAATATTTGTCAAAGATCATCGACGACCACATAGAACTCATTTTTTGATCCTTCGGGAACAGTTTTTTTTTGTGAATAAAAGAGGTCCTTTTCTGTACCCTTGACAATGTGTGTACAAAATTTCATGACGATCGGTTGAGTATTTAAGGCGTGAAACTGTTATAAACGAACAAACTTTCATTCGCTTATTGTAATATTAGTTAGGATAAGATGGCTAAAGGTATTTGTACAAAAGATGGCGTCGCCCTTTTATGAATACGTCTATGTTCAGTTCTCAGTTCGCCACAAGTGTGTAAACCACAAAAAGACTCACCCTGAATACCTGCCACAAAACCTGTTTACTGCGAACACGTGTTTCGCCCATTTCTAAAGTGGTCATTATCAACGCGAGACTGTCTCGCATCGATAACATTAGAAGTGGGCGAAACACGTGTTCGCAGTAAACAGGTTTTGTGGCAGGTATTCAGGATGAGTCTTTTTGTGGTTTATTTATTCCTTTACCATGGTTTTTATTTTTGTTTGATATAATTATTATTTGTAAATTTTCGGTTTTTCTTTCGTTTAATCGTTGTTCAACAAGTGTCGCGAGAGTTTCAATCAAATTAATATTTTTTGAAAGCCCTATACCTTATTTCATACAATTCGTCGTTAGTTTTTGACTGATAACTAAGCAGTAGGTATCTACAATATGTAAAACGTTTTAGCTTCTATTTGTATTACAATTGAAACTATTCGTTTGAAGCAAGTGTAGGCGTCGTTCGTATTCCCGCCATTTTTTCGTGACATCTCTGAACTTGGACGGATGTGACTAATAACGTTCCATCTCATTATTCATCTTCTCGACGACTTGGTTTTTTTTTTTATTGGAATTGGCCGGTCATCAGTCTCGTTAATTAAAAATAATTTCTGTTACTGTGAAGTATGCTGAAAAGTACACTGGTTACGTACGTTATACTTTTCTCGATGGATTTTCTATTGTTTTTCTATTTCTTGTTGGTTTAAAATTTGTTTTCCGCAAACCGGATCTACCTTATCGTCGATGTGGGTCCATTTGTTCATTTTTGTATTTTTTTTATTGTACTTTTTAGAATAATGTAATTCATTAAATAAGTTCATTGTCCAATTAAAATTCTCACGTATGTTTTATTGAGAAGACCTGCGGCCTTTTCAAATTTAACCATGCTCCGGCAAACAACTTGATGGCAATATTCTTATAAATTAAGTTGCAAGGTTGCTCGTGTACCTCTCGCAACTCTTTTAACAATCATGACTTTGTTTTTTCGTTCTATAAAATCCGAAGAGATACAAATCACGAAGTTTATCGCAAGAAGGAAACCAATACATATTTATAGGCTCTTCAATTTATCACTTAGTTATAAAAATCACCGGCACTACGCATAAACAACATTCATTTTTAGAAAATTCTTATCTAATCGTGGAAATATTCGCACGGCGATATGAAAACTCTGGTACACATGTTATTATATGTATAGGTAAATATCTACTGCTTTCTTATGCAATCGATTATGTAAGCTAAACTTAGAAATTCTGATAATGAAATGACATAAACGGGGTGTTTCTCTGAAACAGCGTTTCCTGAATTTTTTGCTATTCTTGGAAATAATACATGTGTCAAATAAATAAAGAATTCATTGAAGATAATGTATAAATTGAACGTATATTCTATATCTACAAGGTGTACAAGGTACTATAGGGATGATACTCAATTGCATGCCATCGGCAAAGGGTGGCGTCGTCTGTATGAGGTGGTAGAGGGAAATTCGTACAAATAGGTACCTTCAGCCATCTTTTCAGCGACGTATTTTCCTCGTGTGATATAAAAAAAATGCCAAAAAAGGTAGATGTAATTTCTATGTTCGGTGAACTTTTTGCCTTGCCTGTATAACTAAGATACCGGATATACAGGCAAGGAAAAATGTTCTTCAAACGTAGAAATTACACCTTCGTTTGTTGCAATTCTTCTTTTTTATGTCGCCAATATTGCCTAGTTTTGTTGCGTAAGACGCGCTTGTAATTGTGTAGCTATACAAGGGCGGGGTGTTGTAGCGTATGAAGTATAATAATAATAATAATATTTTGTTGTATGAACAAACCGTAAACGTTGGTCATCGATCCGCGTTTTCCCGCCAATGCGTGCGCACTTTTGTTCGTCGTCCAAGACAACGCCGCATTCGGTCAGCGCATCGGGCGTCGCCGTCCGTCGCACGGCGCCGCAGGAAACGTCGTGGAATTCCATTCCATTCTGAATTCCCCGTATTTTATTATTGCCCCGAGGTTGTTGCATTGCAACGTTGCAACGCGGTTTTTGCATTGCATGCTGATGGCGTTCACGTAAGACTTTGCTCGTCTCCGTTTGAGGCGCCCGATCAAGTTGAATGCACAGCGTACAGTTAGGCGTAAAATACTTGGGTCATGCATATTTCCGGAGAATTCACCTTTTATTGTAAATCCTCGGGAACCGCGCATTGTCAAGGGTCGTTTTTTTTTTGCGGCATCATAGTCATCATTATAAGGTCGTCATTCGTAAGAGTAAATGAACACGTACCTCCACTCTTTTCTATCTTGAGCAAATCTCATTTCCCTGAAACTAGAACATCCAACATCTTTAAATGTTTATTAACAGTAATATACATTCTAGGACTACCTCTACCCCTCGTAGCTCCTGTTTCTGCTTCCAATATGTCTCTAACTCATCATCATCATAAGGACGTCAGTCCTAAGACTGGTTGGACACGCATTTCCACTCTTTCCTGAGCTAATCTTCGCATTTTCCTAAACCTATTACAACAGCCCACATCCTTAACTATTTACAAACAATAATCTAATCTCTAACTGCACAATACAAATTGCACTACCTTGGGCATTACAAACTTAAAAACAAAACCGAACATGTGTTTCGCCCATTGAGTATCGCGTTGAAACTGGGCGAAACACGTGTCCGTTTAAAGTTTGCGGTAGATGTGCATACATACAGGGGCGAGTCTCTTTGATATTCTTTTATTTATTTACCGCACACAATGTAAAATTTATTGTTATAATACTTTCCTTCCTCCAATGATTCGACCAGACTTCAACTGAACTGCTTTATTGAAGAACTTAGAATGATTATATAAAAGAACAATACAATTTTTGAACAGCGTTTCAAGGACAATATATATGCCGTGTGCACACTTTTACAATATACAGGTCTGCAGAGAGTCTAAACAATAACCCGATTAATTCTGCGAAATGCCGATAAGTAATCCCGCCGACCTGTACATTGCTCACATCTATTACATGTGTGCCAAAACAACATTAACAATAATATTACAAAAGAAATACAGTTCACTACATAAAAAAATACAACAGTTCGGCCATTCCTGACCTAATTGACGTCCTCGTCAATATCACTACTATCATTTTTGTCGGAAACCAATTTAATTCTGTCAACAGCGATTATTCCCTTAAATATTCGGCTACTTTGTTTTTCGCCCTCAATGTCCTGAATAAGATAGCGATCGTTTCCTACGCTTTTTACAACTTCGTACGGGCCCCGATACTTTGGCGATAATTTTCGACTGGTCCCGGTAGACGGTATCTCGCTCCTAATTAATACGATATCGCCCGGTTTATAAACATGAGCCGGTCTCCTATGCTTATCGTACTGTTTACTTTGTTTCTCTTTGTTTGCGTCTAATAAGAGTTCTACGTCCGGTAATAATTTCGAGCCCCCCAGTTTTTTGTTAATGTCTTGAATTTCTTTCGTCAATGGATTTCCGAACAATCCCGAATTCCTATACGTATGAATGATACTAAAAGGTGTTCTTTTCGTGACGCTATGAACCGAATTGTTTATTCCCCACTGGACTTCGTACAATTTCTCGTCCCAATCTGTACATTCCGTGTCATTACAAATCGTCGATAAACAAGACAAAATTACGGAATTTACCTTCTCCACCTGTCCGTTTGCGCGTGGTGTTTGCGAAGCTACCATTATGTGTTGAATGTTTAATTTCTCACAAAACTTTTTAAATTTTCCTGAATCAAACGCGCTTCCCCTATCTGAAATCATTTTCCCTGGACGTCCATAATGTGAGATAAATTCCTTGCAAAACATGATCGTCGGCTCAGCACTTGCATCCTTCACCGCCTTTAAAACTGTATATTNATATAAAAGAACAATACAATTTGTGAACAGCGTTTCAAGGACAATATATATGCCGTGTGCACACTTTTACAATATACAGGTCTGCAGAGAGTCTAAACAATAACCCGATTAATTCTGCGAAATGCCGATAAGTAATCCCGCCGACCTGTACATTGCTCACATCTATTACATGTGTGCCAAAACAACATTAACAATAATATTACAAAAGAAATACAGTTCACTACATAAAAAAATACAACATTATAAAAACACACCTTTTTAAAAACTTTTAATTTTGCAGTTTGTACGAGATTCATTTATGTAAGAGTATCAAATACTTTTACACGATATAGTAGATACAAATATCTCGTAGGCAAATGTGTTTATGCATGTTTTTCCCCGATGTTCCTAGAACAGAAATCAGCAACAAACATGCATGAGTAATCGCAAGAGCGGTAAAAGATTGCAGATAGATTACCTATTTATATACAACACGCACAAGTATTAATAAAGCACTAATGCATTTTTAAATCCGTGTATAGAGGTTGTTCAGAATTCCATGAACCGTGGTTTTGGGTTAAGGCCTAACAAAAGTCTCTGTTCATTGATCGTAAATTTCTGCCTCATATTAAAAGTATTGATCGTCACTGTTTACAGTTTATCTGGGGCTTCATGGCTAACAACCGAGTGAACGTTATTCTTGTAATGTATAATATGAACGCAATGAGGTCTCTGTTGCTCATGTGAGGGCTTATAACATTTCGAAGTAACTGTACCGTTTTTATTCACCTTTTAATCGGAAAGCTTGTTCGGTGTTTCTGTGAAGCATTCGTTAATAAATGTGCATGGCGTATTGAATATACCAAATGTATTTTATGAATTAACATTCAACAAACGAGTTATACTATACACAGTTCAACAATTATGGTTTTTCCAGGAAGTTGTAGAAATGATACGTTTGGTATTTTCAATTGACTAATGTTTGTTTCTAAAGATACTTTATTTTAAACTGAATATTTTTAACTAATGCTTTCTGATAAATGTAGAATAATACAGCAGGACGTTTCAAAAACAGAAATTGAAAATACTGCATGTTTTTTACGTTCGAAATATTCAAATTATTGATTCGAACTTTTTGTACAATTGTACCACATATATAACTCGAAGGACCATAGAAACGCCGAGTTGTAAATATAACGAATTTATTGTACAACTTACAACTACGACTTATTCTAATTTATTATAAATATTGATTTTTATTAATGTATTATGAAAATAACTAGTCTAGTTACTCTCAGCGAGTCTACAAAAGAACTGTTCTGTCAAACTTAAAATTTTGTACACTAGAATCCGAAATCGACAAATTATCCCTCCCAATAACGAGGTTATTGACGGTAATATCAATGCACAATATACTAGCCATGGGATAAACCCTCATTTGTGCTTCTGCGAATTTGCCTACGTGACCGTAGATTTCGGAAATATATTTAAGTCCAATAACAATAAGCTTTACACAAAGATATAATAAAATATGAAAATTTTATGCCATAAAGTCCCTGCGTCGGCATATCACAAATAAGGTTCCTTAACACTGCATTTAGAATGGTCTGTTTAACGTTTGTGACAAATTGTAATTTCGTTTAAAGAAAATTGTGATAACTGCTTTGAATGTAGATTAAAAGAATAGAGAGGAAAGGTCGGTTGATAATTAAGGGGCATGAATTGCTTTTAATTACGAGTGAATCAGACGGGTTATTAAAAGCATGCTGGTGCATTAATGTCTCAACCAATCTGTAAAATACGGCCTGTTCCTAAAGAAATTAGGTTTTACCCCCAGGCTTCGCTCGCGTTGTTGTCCTAAATATGTGTCAGAGATCATCAGTTCAATCTCTCGGGAACAGTATTATTTTTTTCTGGTCTATGTCCTTTTTTGTACCCCTGACAATGTGCTAGAACACTCTGTCAGACTTGAAGTGCTAGTTAGAGACATACTATGAAGTTTAAACTATCAAAAAGCATCTGCTAGTTCTACTTCCTTAAATAAATCGAACCACATATTCATATATAGCCGTTGCAAGTAATATCACATATGAATGTGTATGTAACCAGCTGCACTAATCGTAATACCTATCTATATGCATAAACAATGCAAGCTGCAATATGTTCAAACAAAGGCACAGTCAAAATATTATGCACTTGTTGTTTTTATTTGACTCTAATCATTTTTTTTAACACAGAACACAACAGTTTGTTTCAAAACTTACTATTATACAGTATAATTGCATTTTTCCACCTGAAGAAGTACAGAGTGCACCGAAATTTATCTAAATTCGTGACTTTATGCGACTAGAAAATGATCGTTGAGAAGACCCTTGCGGGTTTCTGATACAGCACCCCTCTGTGCGGCCCAGTTCATTAACAAAGGATACCTTTACGCGCTTGTATCAAGATCCTGAGAGTTCATTTGGTTGGCCTACAAAAGGCGATTTTGCACAATTACATCAACGTCTGATATACTAAATTATTATATTAACAAATTTTAGTTATTCATCATCATCATCATAAGGACGTCAGTCCTTAGACTGGTTAGACACGCACTTCCACTCTTTCCTACCCTGCGCTAATCTTCGCATTTCCCTAAAGCTAGAACAATCCATATCATTAACTATTTGCGAACAGTAATCTAATCTACGTCTATCTCTACCCCTCCTAACTCCCGTTTCTGCCTCTAATATGTCTCTAACTAGACGTTCATGCCTGAGAAGGTGTCCTACTTACCTATCTCGCCTATTTCTTATTAACTTCCATAGAGTCCTCTGTTCTCTTACTCTTTCTAATACCTCATCATTTCTAACCTTCTCTATTCACGGTATGCTGATCGTTCGCCTGTAACACCACATTTGGAACGCTTCTAATCTTTTCTTTTCGACCGCGTCCATTGTCTATCTTTCGCACCCGTACAGCGCCGTGCTCCGAACATAAACCTTTTTCGAATTTCTATTAATTATTAGTTCGCAAAAATACGCACAGTCTATTCCTGTGCAGCACCTACACGTCTCTAAGTATGTGAATATGTACAGGTGTGTTGCCTATACATATTTTTAATTTATTTATTCATAATTTATATTCTCGATGACAGAAGGTTTCAGATTCGGATCGAAAATCTCTTTTAATGATCGTAGGCGCGTTAACATTTCCTGTTGGTCTCGCCAAAGATCGGAAAGAATAGAGAACTCGACCTGGTTTGTGACGAATAAAAAAAAAATAGCTATCGTGCATTGTTTGTCACCGTTTTCTTTTTCGTAAACCTACGCAAGTTTAAAAGCGACTTTTATGACTTCCAGGACGTAGTCAGACTGACTGTAGGTACATCTCATTATTCTGTTTTTGATGGCCCAGTTCAAAAATATCCTGAAATAGTAAATCTTCACTAATCGCAAAGTCGTTGTAAAAAATTGAACATTTTCTGCGCTCCTATTGGCAGTAAAAGACTTTGATTTACAAATTGAACTGTTGAGTGGGTAATTTTTATGAAAATGTATAGATGATTGAAGAACAAGAAGACAAAGAATACTCATCAAAGTTTCGGTTAAGCTGGTCATTTACTAGAGTAAATACCAAAAATACTAAAAGTTAAAAGTTAGGGGTTTATATTGGGTTGTTCGAAAAGTCATTTCGTTTTTTCCCGACAGAGGATTTAATTGTATTCTTTTGCATCCAACTTCACATTTAAGCCGTATAATTTTTATATGCTTTGAGAGCTCATATAGCAAGGCTTGTGTGTGAAAAATTCCAATTCTACGCAGTAGTTTTTGGTTGGTGTCCTTTTAAATATGGAGTGCGATAAGCAGCATTTTCGACATATCTTACTGTTTTACTATAGAAAGGGTAAAAATGCTGTTCAATCCAGAAAGAAATTGACTGATGTGTATGGAGAAGGTGTGTTGACAGTACGCCAGTGCCAGAACTGATTCGCTAAATTTCGATCCGGCAATTTTGATGTCGAAGATGCACCACGTTCGGGAAGGCCGGTTGAAGCTGATAAAACGCGATAAAGGCATTAGTTGATGTGAACCGGCGAATAACAATACGTGAGATCGGATTGAAGTTAAATTTATCAAATTCAACAGTTTATGACCACTTGAAAGGCCTGGGATTATCCTCGAAGCTCGATGTATGGGTTCCCCATGTTCTCACAGAGAGAAATCTGTGTCGCCGCATTGACGTCTGCGATTCGCTTCTCAAACGTCACGAAAATGATCCGTTTTTGAAGCGCATCATCACTGGGGACGAAAAATGGGTTGTATACAACAACGTCAAACGCAAGAGGTCATGGAGCAAAAAAGATGAACCGGCTCAAACCATTTCCAAAGCCGATATTCACCAAAAAAAGGTGATGCTGTCTGTTTGGTGGGATTTTAAAGGAATCGTTTTTTTTGAGCTTTTACCGGATAACACAACGATTAATTCGGAAGTCTACTGTCATCAGCTGGACAAACTGAATGATGCACTTCAACAGAAAAGGTCAGAACTAATCAACAGGAAAGGTGTAGTGTTTCACCAAGACAACGCGAGACCTCACACAAGTTTGGTCACTCGCCAAAAGCTTTTACAGCTTGAATGGGATACAATGCTACACCCACCATATTCTCCAGACCTGGCACCATCGGATTATTATTTGTTCCGGTCACTCCAAAATTTTATGAGCGTGGAATTATGCTACTACCAGAAAGATGGCAAAAGGTGTTGGACCAGAACGGTCAATATATAATTTAATAAAGTATTTGTTTATTATACGAAAACTGTCTTTCATTTCCACAAAAAAAAAACGAAATGACTTTCCGAACAACCCTATAGATAGATAAGACGTCGGCACATTCCTGAAATTATATATGTATAGCACTATTGGAGTAAATTGATAGTTTCGTAATTTTTTGTTTGTTTTGTATAATGCAAATGACAACAATGCATTAAACAAAATATGCATTACGAAAGCGGTTCGATTTTGTTTTGTATTCGTTTTTTTTTTGCATCGTCAAAGTCCAACTGACTTTTCGTTGCGTTTTTGGTTTGAAGCAGCGTTCGTACTATTTTTATGCTGTCAGACAGTTTTCTTTTTTACTTTCTGATAGCGTATTTACTATAGTACAAGAAAGCGCGTGTATATCGTATTTTAACCTTACGCAAACACTCGTGAGGTAAACGGTTTTTTAATGATCCCACAGTATCTAAAAGCCTCGATGTTTATCTTCATTTTCGCAAGGCGTCCTCGATGTTTGCTTTTGTTGTGGCCTTTCTGTTGGTACCACTTATCAACACAAAAATAGAGCTTTCCCAAAAATTAATACATACATACGTACTACTATCAAATGATAAAAAACTTGTGTGCAAACAGCTGTTTAAAACCGTTGCTAATACCTATAACTTGTACACTTTTTCTTTTACAAATGTATCAAAATGGGTATGGAGAAAAGTCACTAATACATATTCGGATATCGCAGTCAATTAGATACTTGTCGCTTTAAAGAAGATAAAATCGTTATTTTTAATTACCACTTGATAAAAGTGTAGGTAAAATGGTTATTTTCACTTTACCCCCCCCCTGATAATGATCATTATCTAACCTAGAAAATAGACACGTGTTGTACCTATCTACTCATTATCTGTCTTTAGATATGTGTATTACATCTCCTGTAAAACTCAATCAAAATTATTTTGATTATTTTTCAAAAATAAATATAGCTTTTGTGACGTTATGTACAACAAAACGTATACTATTACTATATACGTGAAGCTGAAGCTTGCCACCGTGGATAATAACTTGAATGACATCGACGACCCAGTCTGTGAACCTTGACCCGATTGCACTTTGTCCCGACTCCCGACGTCTGCCTCTGTCTGTACTTCCGTGCGCCCCTTTTCCCAGTAGCAACAACAGCGGCGTCTGCCTTGATTTAATAAAACATTAAATTTTCCCTTCTGACTTTGAGACGTATTCTTCGTACCGTATACATAGAGTTTTATTATTGAGCTTTGAGACAGTTTAACTTAATCAAAATAGTAACAAAAGAGGAAAAACAGTGATACTGATTATTCAACAGTAATTCACTTCATCCAAACATTTTGGTCCTTCGAGCCGGATAGTGCGTAATGAATGTAAGAAGTTGTTGGTTGGTATTCTGCAAAATCGGAAGGCATATGACATACTTGTAGCTAATATTTTTTTAATAGTAGATAATAAACTATAATGTTCCCTAGAAGTCGCGAAGGATAATCGATTTATAAACGAATAATGAAAGTTAGGTTCATTAATAATACATTTCTATTGTAATCTTGTCAGCGGTTAAATTGAACCTAATTGGCATTTTTGTGTGCTCGTATTCTTGTTAGCTAATTAAACGCTTCAGGCCGTTCGAAATATTTTTACTGTGATGCGTTACATTTTATCACCTGTTATCAGTAAATTCGGTTCTTAGACGTTGGAACGTTATTCACTTACGTACTTGTGGAATCCCAAAAGAACGTAATGATTGACCACTTTTTAATGGATAATTATTTAGAAACCGAACCTATTTGAAGTTTTCACATTAACATATTTTTATTCGTCGTTAGTTAATGGGTGTAATTCGTACGTTTTTAAGAATTCTATAATAGTTTTATTTATATGAACATTCATGGTGGTTCATCCACCAGGTGCATTGCTCTTTAAAAATTCCGTAGCTGCTCGAAGCCAGAAACATAAAAATTTTATTCGTCACTCACCAGACCCGAATTTAATAACAACTAACGGTTTACAAACAAGTAAAAAGATATACAGGTGCTTTTAAATAAATAATTATTTATTATTTGTCATCAAGTTTCTTGTTAACTTTCTAAAACTGAAACGTGTACTTGTCAACAAATTAACATGGATATTTACAACATTTCAACATGTGTTTCGACGTGTTGCATCTATTGTAGGATGACAAGTTAAATTTTGTAAAACATTTAACAGCTAATTAGTATTTTATCTTTAATTATTTATCACAATGTTTCAATCGTGTCATCGATACAAACTATGTATTAAAATTTAAAAATTACAATAGACTTCAATAATCTTGGAGGTGATGATTTAGCACACTTTAGTTATTAGAACAATTGATCAGATAAGTGTTTTAAAGGTTATCGTAAAACCAAAAAAAAAAAATTGTGGCACTTGAAACATACATAAAAAAAAAAATCGTATCTCTTCTTGGCATGTGAACAAGTTACTTTGAAAATTAAGACTATTTTACAAGTTTACTATACAATAGTGGCGAGCTTAAACCTAGCAAAGCGCTATTGTACAATTGTCCATTCAGTTAGAGAAAGGTGCAGCGTGGGCGATGCACACAAATGAAAATCGGTCGTAGGCGTGTCTCCGGAATATGGCCGATCGTTTACGTAAGCAAATTCTGACAGTTACAACCATTAAGGCAGTTCGCGCACATCTACTTGACATCGTGTACCATTCTCTAAGTGAATGGACTCTACAGGCAATCATTAAGGGATGGTATCATCTCCGGTATAGGAAAATTCATGCAAATACCTTCACTAACCTTTTCAATAAAGTAAAATAAGTGTAATAAATAAAGAAACGTGTAATTTTTATGTTTCCCTAGTTGTAGAACGTATAGGTACTAATTTGAGCCACAAAAATCGAATACTTTTAGTTCAAAATAAGTGACATGACGAAATGTAAAGGTTCCAGTTTTACCCCCATTTACGTACGGCAAAAATTTCTTGACATTACTTGCAGGCCAGGTGCGCATCAGACGCTGTCGGGGTGTAGTGGTATGAAGGGGGTTGTTTATTCTTCTTCGCAGCGTTGCCGACAGCGCATTGTACAGGATAACAATAATAGGTCCTGATATTGAACATCTTGCCCTCGCAGTCGGCCGCAGGGGCATATCTTACGTTCTGTACGCACCCTATGTAGTTTACAATGGAAAGTATTGTAAAATACGAAACTTTACAACTTTGCAATTAATAAATATCTGAGTACTTTTGCGTGATCTTGTCTCTTGCAAAATTTTTTTGTTGCATACGAGATAACAATATTAAGGTCGAACTGTGGCAAAAAAAGCAACGTGTGATAAGAAACGTATCGCTGACTGCGACCTTGCCTCATACGATATAGTTGTATTTTTATAATAATTTTTCCTTATCGAATTCACTTTGGAGGAGCGCGTATTTTTTGTTTTATCGTCTCAAATTAAGTTACGCAATCTTCTATCTGTAAAAGTTTTGTTACTAAGCGGGAAAAAAAATCTTTTCGTATCAGTAACTAATAAAAGTTCATTCTTAAATATATGCGTATCCGTACAGTAGTGACGAATTGAGAACTGATATATTCTCTCATCAAAGTGCGACATCATCTTTGAAAAATACGACGTAGTGTAAGGGGATTCATAGAAATTCTTTCAGCCGTCGAATCTTATGAATAATAAAGCCCAATGATGCTTTTTATGGATGTTGAGTTTTGTTCACAAAATTTTGATAGTTCTGTTAGCAGGAGATATTTTGCCTTACCTGTATAGTTAATGAGCTGGTGGCAATTACGATATACAGGTAAGGCAAAACGATCACACAAATGTCCTGCTTCTAACACGCTCTTACTGTATATGTACTATCATTATCATAAGGTCATCAGTCCTAAGACTGGTTGGACACGAACCTCCACTCTTTCCTATCCTGAGCTAAACTTCGCATTTCCCTAAAACTAGAACAGCCCACATCCTTAACTATTTGCGAACAGTAATCTAATCTAGGTCTACCTCTACCCCTCCTAACTCCTGTTTCTGCCTCTAATATGTCTCTGACTAGACCTTCATGCCTGAGAAGGTGTCCTACCAACCTATCTCGCCTATTTTTTATTGACTTCCATAGAGTCCTCTGTTCTCCTATTCTTTCCAATACCTCTTCATTTCTAACCTTTTCTACCCACGATATCCTCATCATCCGCCTATTACACCACATTTCGAACGCTTCTAACCTTTTCTTTTCCGCCGCTCCCACTGTCCATGTTTCGTAACCGTACAACGCCGTGCTCCAAACATACACATGTGCCATACATACAATTATTCGTTTGTGGTAAAAAGAGAATAAATTGTTATTAAGTGTAATTGTAATCTATTACACATGGTAGTATCTATTAATAGATTGCTATCAATTTTTTTAAAGTACCAACCATTGTTGAAGTTTCATTTTTATAATTAATTTTTTTTTTCAACACTGCTTTGTTAACTAACTCTGTTGATTTCCAATGATACATTTTAATTTTTTTTGTGACATACATTGTCAAAATAAATACAGTAAGTGTTATCTGAACAATTATCGGCGTGTCCTGTTTGTAAAAAATGTTTATTGGGCATTTCGGTTCGTTCTATTCGCTATTCTGATACTAATAACCCATTTCTAAGTTGACATTAAGATAAAAAACGCAAATAGTTCTCAAAAAGTTTCGCGGCCGATTAATTTGGATTACGTCGCTAATTGGTGGCCCGCTGTCACTGACACCTTTCAATGCCGCATTGCCAACGCGTGCCTCTATCCTGTTCCCAGCTATTCCAAAATGATGTTCGTTACAATATTCCACAAGATATGAAGCGAAAGTATTCGGTTTTTTTTGTTTGGTGACAGTTTTACATTTGGCACATATTATCAGAAATGATAACAAGGTAACT
Source organism: Agrilus planipennis (assembly GCF_000699045.2). Lineage (NCBI taxonomy): Eukaryota > Metazoa > Arthropoda > Insecta > Coleoptera > Buprestidae > Agrilus > Agrilus planipennis. Next base: position 171,100 of record NW_020439108.1, read on the forward strand.
CAATTTTATAGGTACCGCGACAGTCTTCAGTTAGTAGGTTTGTTGCGTATAATTTTAATTTTTAATGTTCAGTTAGATTTTTTCCTATACCACTCTTGTCAACTATTTTCTTAACATATGAAATATTTTAATTGTAAGAAACTATAATTTTTATTATTCAGTATTGGTGCGTGAAGCCAAATGTCTCGTGTTCGAATCCCGGCGAGGGTGTGACAACATTAATAATTTTTCTTCATTTATTTGAGGTGATTTGTACTAGATAATAATTAAAACGAATTTCATATTAATATTACGTAATTTATAAATTATTGTACACAATAATTCTTCATTTTAGCGAATATAATAATCCTATTTTTCGTGTAATGTTGTACCAGTTTATACTAATCTAGTCTGTAGGTGTATACTTATATATTTTTATGTCCCTAATACGTATAAATTTTGCGCATTTTCGGAGACATTGAACTGTAACAACTTTGATAGCGTATATATATATATATATCTATATAGAGCTAAAACACTTACGTAACTATTAACGCCGTTTAAGCCGAACTAATAAATGTAAATAGATACATATTTACTAAATGTACACCAACACAAACATGTAGGTACACACAGGTATATTATATCGTGTAGTCGTTAACCTGTGATTTTTTTTACGTTTTACATACGTATTATATACAAGCAAATATACATACATCTACCTGTTGTCGATGAGTTGTTTCTTCCCACATAGGTAATATATACATATACATTGAAATGATTCTCGCTAGTGTTAATAGTTAATTCACTATCAAATCACTGTCCGTACTTCTTGTCTATACGAGAGATGAAGTGAGGATAGAACATAAGGATACTCTGTGTCAGAGGGCGGCTTCATCTTTCGAAAAATGCTACGTGATATAGGAAAATTAGTCCATTCACTTAGGGAAAGGTACACAATGCCAGATCGATGTGCACGGACTGTTTTAATGGGCGTAGAAGTTATTAAAGATTAATATAAATGATTGAAATTGTAGTTATTAGACTTACATTACTTTATTATATATTTATATGAAATATGATTGAAGATGTCTACAAATTTTCTTACACTACGTCACATTTTTCAGAAGATGATTTCACCGTTTGATGTCTACTCGCCACTAGTGTATATTAAATATCTCGTATTTCAACTTTTTATGATCTGCATTTTTTTTTTTAATTTATTATAGAAGGCTGCCAAGTAAAAGTACGTACTTTCTTTTTAAAGAAGCAATATTAATATGTAAGATCTAAAATTCAATTCATGTTTAAAGAAAAATGAAAAAGACAATAACTTCAGAAAAACAAAAGGTGAATACACTAATTGTTACTACATTATGTGGATATTTACAACATTATTTATGAAAAGGTGAACGTTTTTCGTATGTTGCAATAGTGGCAAAATAAACTAATAATTTTTGTGATAATATTGTATATAATTAAGATTATGCTAATTAATTTTTCCTTTCGTTGGTTTTTGATATTTTATGCGATCACCACTTAAATTAGAAGAGATAGCTAATTTATTAATAACGTCTGACAGTAATGTTCAGCCATTTGTTTAAAAAACTTGTTTCTTCGAAGACAGTGATTGCCAGGGTAAGAGAGAGATCCTATCTCTTTTTACTTTTAGTCTTTTCTTTCTTCTTTTATCGTTTGTTCGTTCGTTATTTGAAGTTTTCATCGTTATTGATGAATAAATACATAAATAATCGGTACATCGGGATAGAATACCTGTTATGGAGTGTACAGTAGTGGCGAGTTGATAAGCGAGCATATTCACCACATCGTTCCAAGAATGCTGACAATTAAATACGAAATTTCTATGTTCGGTGACGTTTTCGCCTTACCTGTATATGTCTGTCTGGTAAAAGGTAATTCAAAGAAATCCGACTGCGACTGAATTAAATAAACGAAAGTACTTGACGTGTCAAAGAATGGAAACCGGTAACATAACGGGAAATTGGGTTTTAAAAAAGGTAAATTGTCCTTCGTAGACCAGACCAAATTTCCATATTAATTCGGATATAAATTTCATTATAAATATCGAAAGATCTTTACAAGTGAAGGTAATTCTAGGCTTCGTTGGACCGTTTGAGGAAAATCCCTAACTTTGAATGCTTCTCTTTATTCAATCTTTTCCGGATGATAAGATTAATTTTTAATAAATGGCTTGTACTTATGATACGATGGTATCAGACCGTAATGAAATAACAGATTTATTTTTGGAAACAGGTTTCATATTATCTTGAAGGATATAAAAAATAGGCAAATGTAGAAGAGTACTTTTTCAAATTAAAAAAAAAAACGGTTCTGGAATTGGATATCCGATCCAAAAATGGGGAATCTGTGGTTCGAATCGGAAACCTTTCGCATTAGCATCCGTTTTATCCTGTTTTAAGGCATGTTGCTGAAAATAATATACAGTACAGGTGAATTGAGAATCGAACATGGGGATGTTCTGTTTATTAGGTACATGCAATCATAAAAGGGCGGCGATATCTCTAAAGCGTTTGAAGAAGGGTGTTTATGAATGTTGGGTTAGTTAAGCACAAGTTTCAGAGAAGTAGACGATATTATTTTCAGACAGACGTGAAGACATTAAGTAATTAATTATACTAGACAGTTTTATTACTGTCCCCGATGACAAATAGCAGAAATAAAAGTTTTAATTTTAAAAACTTTATTGCTTGCATCCCTTAACACATATTAATGTAGAACAGAACTGGAGGTTTTCTTCGCTTACTCTTATTATGGTATTCTTAACGGCACTTTAACGTCACCCCGGGGGTATCGCACACCCTGCAATCAAATCGCCATCAATCAATCTTTCATGGCGGTCAAAGCTGGTTGTTTGCTTCTGTGATACAATTAAATGTCACAAAACCTAACGTGAGGGATTTTTTTCTCTCTGACGATGAGATAAAAATAAAATAAAATTCTGTTCTGCCTTTTGTACTAATTGTAAAAAACGAGAAAACTTAAGGCCAGAGAGATGTCATCTCCAGAATTCCTTAAGCCTCTTGTTGAAAATATCCTAATCCAAAATTTTTGGATTTTAGTTAAATTCTTGATGCGCTGGACTATTAAGATATTCTTTCGTGAAAATTATCTCGGAAATGAGTGCGCACTTGTATTTTTGAGTTAGGATCTCGGAAAATCCTTAAAAGGCTGCCTTTATTCTGTCTGAAGCCATATCCGGCCTCATCGACGCAAGTTATGTCGGAAGTGACTGCCCTGTTATTTTCTTCCTTTTGGTTGACCTGTGTAATTATATTAGAATCGAAATTCAAAGGATTCGAGAAAACTTAGGCTGTTTGGATAACCGTATGGGGTCTTGCAAAACACAAGAATTATATAATATTCACTTCCGGTAATATATGCATAAAATTAGATTAGATCCAGACGAGAATAAAGTACAAGGTTGTTTTATAAACTTGGCCATTTGATGACGCAAATTAAATAAAATAACCAAAACGATTCTGTCTTGCAGTAGGTTTATGTCGCATGGGCGAAAATTGAACAAATTTGGTGAACATTTGGAATATATTTTTTCTTTCTGAAAATATCATTTGCTTCTCTGAAATGTAACCGAAACTAACTGTTCGATTCTAAACTATTAATCGTTCTGCAACCATTACTGTTTACATTTTTTATCGTTGTTATCGCAATTTCTCTATACGTTGCTAATTCACGCCCAGGGCCGGCTTCGGATTGCAACTTCGTCTGGTTTTCTTACTCTACTCACCATGCATTTAGCTAACACTCTCAAAAGCTTGCTCCTTATTTAAGAAACGCCCTGTATACATAGGCATGTGTGTAACTACGTATTTTTCGTGGTTCCCAATATCTAGAGACACTGCTACGTGTTGTGCGTTCTAAAAAAATGCATATTTATGAGGTTTAAGTCGAGGTCGGGGGTAAGGCGTCGGAGTTAGGTGGGTCGTCTTTATTACACACATAAATTGTCGGATTGGTTTACACACACACGCACGCACATACGTAGGTATATGTAGATGTGCGACTGGACAAGGAGGCAGACAAGCGTATTATTTAATGTGTTCGGAAGTGACGATCTGGTCTTGTATTATTAGATAACACAATTTTAAAATGCGCGTACATCACAGACACGGACACTTGTAGCAAGGTCACAATCGCTGGGAATAAACTCGCGGATCCGCTCGCAAATTTCGGCGACTGTGTCCTTCAAATGGCAAGTCATTAACCATCGGTCTTGATGTACAGAGCGTGCGTATACTTGAACCTCCTTACGGCAATGACACCATCATAACTTAAACTTTTGTTATATGAAACAACTCTTAGCGTGACTTGAGAGTGAAAACCTGACTTAAGCGTCAATGAAATATAAGTTGACACATGATTGGGACGACGCGTCGTCCGGTCGCACCAATGGACGTCGTTCCTTCCACAAATTTGTAGTCTCATACAATTATTGGTTGTGTTTTGAACACCGCCTCTCTATCTGTAGAAAATTTTTGATAAGGTCCTTAGGTAAGTAAGTAAGGATAACGACATGATAAGCACGCATATCTTCTAATAAGAGAACTTCTTAAACTTTGCACTGATACCGGTGGGCAGGCACTCCCTCCCGACTATGTCAGAGGATAAGGCAGAATCTTAGAATCCTTTTAGGAATCGTGGGAAGAGAGAAAGATTATCTGTAATATTACTGCTCCGGCATTTGCCTAATTGTAAGTGATCCAAGGAAACCACAGAAAAATTTAGACCAAGGCAGACGAATCGGGAATCAAACCGGTATCCTCTTGAATACTGAGCAATGGTCTAAACCTCTAGGTGTAGGCTATGCCGATTGGTTGTCACAGAAGATCAAATTTACCCAAATATGAGCCTGTTTCATATGCGGCATGTAATTCGGATGGTGCCCTTATTCGGTTAGATAAGAATTATAAAACTTTGAATGAATTTCGGCGCTGCTACGTAGATTGGCTTCGACCTGTACATTGTTATGCGAATGCGTTTGACATTTTTCGCGATTCTGTTCAAGGTCGCCGAGAATATATAACATTATGTAGACGAAATCGCAACAATTCGCGCGTTTCCCCTCTTCTTCATTTTCGCTTCCTCAGCTTGCGTTCGTAGGCTTGTAGTTTGTACCGGGGCACCGACGGCCTCCAATTGTGGGCAAACGACCTGCTTGCTGCTGCGTGAATTGAATAGCTTGCGAGACGGACTTTTACCGTCTCGCTTCCTCACGTGCAAAAGTCGCGTCCAATTCCTAGTCGTCCGTAGTAATAATAATCAAGAATCGCCCGTCATGTCACTATCGATCCACGGCGGAACTCTATTAAAGCCTTTAATTATTGTTTTACCGATGCGTTTACAAGTCCTTTATTGTATATACAGACGCAGGTTTTGAGCACGTAAAGGTCGTTTGCAGCCTCTCGGCGTGTTTATTTTTATTTGTGTAAGTGTTTACCCATGTCCAGATGGTTACAAATGGCAAATTACGCTCATTCACTATCAAAATCAAAATAAACGAGGGAAAAAGGACCGATTGTTTTACGTACATTAAAAAAAAAAAATAGTAATAATTGTAATAAATGAGACTGTAATTTTTTTAAAAACGAACACGTGTTGCGCCCACTGAGCAGTCTCGCAATGGTAATGGGCGAAACACGTGTTCGTATTAAAGAAGATTTGTGGAGCAGGTATATGTATAGGGGCGAGACTCTTTAATATTATTCATTTTACATTGGCTTTTTGCGATTAAAATTTACGACTTTTTGATCTACAATCACGTACCTGTCTACCTGCTTACAGCATATTATGTAAACAATTGGGTTGGTTCTTGAATTAGTGTTAAAAATCTTTTTAGACTTCCTACGTCTACTGTATTTTTAAACCCATTGATTAAGCTCGACAAAATTTGAAAGTTACGATTCGCCCTTGTGCTTTGTTTATATTTTTGATCATAATGCGTGGCATTTGGGAAAAAGTACATTAACACGTTCTATTTTGTTCAACTTACGTAAATACACACATAATGGGATCTATTTAAAAGGAAAACATATAAAAATATGTATAAACAAGCCAAAAGGTGCATTTACACCAACCTGAGAGGTTAAGCATCTATAGTGTGTTATTTTTTCGCTTTAGATGTGGCGTAGAGCGTGCCCCTTGTTTTTGTTTTAAATTTAGATTCGGAGATGTGTTACGCGTGGTCGCGGAGATCAATGAAATACTTTAGGAAATTTGAGCACGTAATACGTATCTGAAATCTTGTATGTTTGTTTACATGGACCTATTCAAATTAAAAGTAATTATCTGTTATATGGATTACAGTGTTTACATATCTACGCATTAAAGCATAACTTTTGGGAGGGGTCATACTGACACAAACCGTTGCTAAATCACTGTAATTCTAAAGGGCGATTCATACTATCAGTCAAATCAAGTGTCAAAATATCGTTGGAGGTAAATGTCGCGGTTAAAATTGACCATATCGTCCAATGTGAATGCATCATTATAAAGTACTGTTCATATCGGTCAAGTCACGGTCAAATCAAAATACTGTTGCACGAGAAATACCTCTGTTAATGGACTGGATCGTACCTTATATTGTGAACACAACCATATGAAGTGCATTTTATTTGACTATGGACGGACTGCGACTTATGGTTGGCAAAGTCACGGCTTATCTGATCAGAGTCAAACACAGTATTGTAAAATATATTTTATAAGGGACTACTCACACTGTAAAAAAAAAAAAACGTTAAGTCACTGTCCAATTAATTGACAGAGGTATTTCTCTCCTACTGTATTTGATCTGACCGTGACTGAAGAGTGTGGCTTGATCGGTAATGTGAATCGGTCTTTGATATTACAAAAACAAATGTTGAAGCCCGATTGGCAAGTCCGGGTCCGGTCTCAGTCCAGTCAAATGTTATGTAATACAATTTCTGTGGCATTATTCACACGATAAGGAACTTTTAAGTCACGGTGCAATCAATAGACAAAGGTGTTCCTCTCCTACTGTATTTGATCTAACCGTGACTGGAGCGTGACTTGATCTGTAGTGTGAATTTGGTTTTACAAAATCTAATGTTGAAGTCCGATTCATACTATCGTTCAAGTCACGGTCCGGTCATAGTCTAGTCAAATGCTGTTATACATTTTCTATGGCATTATTCATTCGGTAACGAACTATCAAGTCTCGGTCCAAGCAATTGACATAGGTATTTCTCTCCTACTGTATTTGATCTGACCGTGACTAAAGCGTGACTTGATCGGTAGTGTGAATCGGTCTTTGATTTTACGAAAACAAATGTTGAAGCCCGATTGGCAAGTCACGGTCCGGTCTCAGTCTAGTCAAATGTTATGTAATATTCTGTGGCATTATTCACACGATAAGAAACTGTTAAGTCCCGGTCCAGTCATTTCACTGGGGTATTTCTCTACAACGATATTTTGATCTGACCGTGACTTCAGCGACGGTATGGATCGGGCCTAAAAAGTTATTTGAACGCACCAGTTTTTATTGTGACCAACAAACTAGGCAGGGAAATCTTTTTTCTTTAATTTGACCGGGACTGAAAAAAGTAATGACTTCCTACAAACAGCCAATGTTTCGCAGTAAGAACCTTTATCAACAAGTCGGTAGTGTGGCTGTTTCTTTCAAGTAATAGGTTCCTGTATTGGATGGAATATGAGGCAGTATTTTAACACCTTTGTGTAATAATAATAATAATAATGGTAATAGTAAAGTATAAAAGAAAACCGCTCACCAACAGCTGTCTCTGCCTGGCCGCGGGTAGGCTGCTATCTAGAAGGAACTTGGGCGGTTGTTGCATGTTCAGACCTGCATGTGCCTATTCTTGAAACGGTTCTTCACCTCTTCAAGTCACACACATACACACTAGGGATTAGGTAGAACATGTTGCATCAAATTGCAACGGGGTTGAGGAAATGGCGCATCATATTATGATACCTATTACTTTCTACAGTATGACACACATACTTATTCATGAAGAGAGCACAAATATTGAACGATTTTCTTTAACTATCTTCAATCTTATGATTGATTTTTCATCCTCTTTAATTTGATGAGTCAGTAAAGACTTCCTACTGTGAATAAGTAAAGCATTCTTTAGTGGGGTATTTCCCTGTGACCATAAGTTGTGTCAAATTCAACAACGAAATCTTATGAGAGTCAAATGTTATCCATTACCCTTATTTTTTTTTTTAATATGAACAAGGAAGGATAGTTTATTAAAGTCTGTCGTTGGACGAAAGAAAAAACATGTGCCGCTCATATATTTCAGAAAAAAGTGGCATTTTTCCAAAAAATTTACCCTTGAATTGAGCGACCAAGACCATTATCATCTGTCTGTGGCCTATAAAAAAAATGACACAAACTCGGTGGGCGTCGATTAATGCATGTCGTAAATTCGGCCAACATTACGCACATTGCGTCCCATAATTGTAACTTTTGTAAAAATTGCGGTTAGTGATGGTTAGTTACTGTTGGAAAAGTGAGTTTAATGTATTTTTAACCCGAACAAATCCGATCAGAATTGGATCATCCGGCCTTGGAGATAACAGATTTACGGAATTGGAGTTTTTTATTTTTAGGGAAGACACATTTTTTAAACTTGGATTCAGTCGGGAACAAAGTGGCTGAGAGAGTGAGTGGTTGATATAAGTGTACGTATGTTCACGATACAGGGAGACCTATTTCTAGGCATACGACGAATATGTTACAAACCCAGGAAAAAACTGAATCCTGCGTTATGTAATATATGTAATGATTTTTTTAGGGTGTATATTACGATGCCAAAAAGCGTTTGACAGGTTTATGAATTCTACAAAATTACTAGCGTCTGCTGTGGCATGTTAACGTATGATTTTTTTATTGTGAATTGACATTTGCTATTTCCAAAATATTCGACCAAGGAGAGAATGATTTTGATGACGCAGTTGATTTACATACTTTGATTAGTAAGTTTTAATAGGGTTGGTTCATAATTGATAAACTACAGATAATCACTTAAAATATTCAGTTATCTATTTCTTTTTTCCTTCAAATAATGTAAATAAACAAAAAAATAACAAACATTAAATTCGTTCGTACGCATTTAAAATAATATTATCGTAGTTCATACAAAAGTACGCGCAACTTGCTATCACTTGACATTTGTAAATTTGATTGATTACGACCACGATCTTACGTATTATTTAGAAAAAATTGCTAATTACATAATGTTATATGTACTCTTTGAACACTATAAATAGTACCTACTAGTCGTTAACACCCAAAGTTAATGATCTTTTTTTTTACGTAAATCTGTTTATCGCATGTGACAAAATAGTTGTTTTGTTGTAAAATGATTAAATTATATCATTAACACCATATGAGTTGCTACAAACATGTAATACCCACTGATGGTTGCCATCTGTAAAATCAGTAAGCCAGAGCAAACAGCGTGAAATTTATTAGAATGGAATTATTTAATTGTTTTTGAAATTTTGAATTGTAACTCGAAATGTCAATGAGTTAGCTATTGTTCGATTCACCGTGCAAACCAAACGAAAGTCGAAATTTCGAGTTGCAAGTCGAAACTTCAAAATAAAAATTATGTTCGATCCTTTTACGCATTTGTAGGAAACAAATCCTACTTTATAAAGTAAGATAAGAGATAATGGAATGAGTTTACAACGTTTTCTATTTTTTTGTTTTCTAAACCATTTCAATGTCATTGCTTTTAGTGCATCGCGTTGTAAGCGCCATTCCAAGAAGTAGAATAGTTTTATTGCTTCTGGGGAACTTGATTGTCTACCTACTACCCCCTGCGGTAACACAAAAGATACCAACAAGTCGGTTTTGTGTTAGATTCATAAATGTCCTTCCGATAATATTTGGAAGGTGTCGTCTTCTATCTTCTTTTCTTCCTGTAGGTATAGATAGTCTTTCTCTCTCTATCTTTACTTGTTTTTGTTGGTCCTGCCGGTTCCGAGAATTCCAGGTCTATCCACCCGTCAGTATGGCTTCCATTCACAAAACTCGTTTCCGATTATTTGCTCAAAGCACACTGGCAATTTATCTTATCTTACCTGGTTTTATGAAAACCGTTCTTGAAGTGGTAAAAGTGTATCCATTTATAGTACCTACAATTTCCAAGAAATTTCTTGTGGACAAAGTGATACTTAGGAATATGCAGAAGTCTCCTCTTTTGTTAACAAAATGTAACCATTTTCGTTAAGTAATGTATCCACTTCAATTAATAAGTTTCTATTGAATTTTTAATGCCCTTTAATGTTGTATACTGTATACGAGAAGTAAATAAGAAATACTCTCAAAAGTTTGTATCATATACTAATGATTAATTATTTAAATGACAGAGACGCGTTCAGATAACAAAAAAGTTATCTTCGCTCTGGTTGGTCCTATGGACTACATTTTAGTACGCTCTTCATAAGTGTTTATTGGCTTTGGAGGCAATTAGGGTTATCATATCGTATCATATCATAGATTAAACTACGCCTCAAATTTACGTAATTTGTTAAGGTTTCCCATCATATTAATTTAGAATTGATACAAATTATTATTATGTACATGCACCATTACTATCGTGTGATAACAGCCGGTGACCTTTTACTAAATGCTGTATATACAAGAGGTACTTTTGAATGAGAAACCTTGTTTTTCAATGATAACCAATTAGTACACTAAAAAATTATTTATTTACGTTTCTTAAGATATTAACAACATCTATTGTCGTTTCCCGTAGTGGAGTTTAATTACTGTAATTTTGAATTATTGTATGATAGATAAATTATTGTATAAAATGTAAGGTCGATCGCTTATAGAGCCCGGAAGTATGTATGTAACAACATTTTTCATTGTAGTAATATGTGTTTGAAATTATGATAATTATTCCTATTTATATTCTTCGCTGCGGTAATTTGTAATTTTCTACGTAGTTTTCAGTTGATAACGCAGGTGGAGGTAAATAATGCGTACCTATATAGTTAAAAATAATTCAATATGCCCTTGCCGAACCGACGAGTGGAAATAAACAAAAAATGTTTTCCGATTTCCGAAATTATAGCGCTGTAGATGTCCAGTGGGCATCAACGAATTAATGCGTTTCGTAAGGTCGAATGAAAGTTTCGATGAAATAAGATCTGTATTTGTGGAAATGCCCAAGAAATCGTCTATCAAAGGACTTGAATTTTGGAATTTCACCTCTGATTATTCTACAGGTACTGACAGGTCAGTACTGTATGAAAATAAATAAAAGCAAAACTAAAATACTAGTGTGCAAGGGAAGAAAAAGTAGGGAAAGAGCGAATACAAAGATAGGAGACGAAAAATTAGAGGAAGTGGATGATTTTAGATACCTAGGAAGTCAGATAAGTCAGGATGGAAGGAGTAGTAGAGATATAAAGCAGGGGATAGCGCAGGGTCGTGTCGCGTTTAATAAAAAGAAGTCACTTCCATGCTCGTTAACTGTTAATTTAGAAATTCGAAAAAGGTTGTTGAAGGTTATGTTTGGAGCACGGCGTTGTACGGGTGCGAAACATGGACAGTGGGCGCGGCGGAAAAGAAAAGGTTAGAAGCGTTCGAAATGTGGTGTTATAGGCGGATGATGAGGATAACGTGGGTAGAAAAGGTTAGAAATGAAGAGGTATTGGAAAGAATAGGAGAACAGAGGACTCTATGGAAGACGATAAAAAATAGGCGAGATAAGTTGGTAGGACACCTTCTCAGGCATGAAGGTCTAGTCAGGGACATATTAGAGGCAGAAACAGGAGTTAATAGTTAAAATGTTCGCAAATAGTTAAGGATGTGTGCTGCTCCAATTTTATGGAAATGCGAAGTTCAGCTCAGGATAGGAAAGAGTGGAGATACGTGTCCAACTAGTCTTAGGACTGACAACCTTACGATGATGAATTCTACAGGTGTGTATTACTTATCTAAATGATTTACCTCCAAAAAATGAAGAAGCCTGTTTGAATTGTACACATTTGTTCTTTTAGTTTTATGTTGTTACACTTAGTTGAGTACCCATGCAATTTCAAAATTTCTGTTTTCGTTGTCCATAACTACTGCATCGTATGCACCACGCAGTATCCTTGACATTATCCATCGAGCAAAACAGTAAATTGTTTTCCGGATAGTAGAAATACCTATTACGGCTTCCATTTTCGTAAACAACTGGTGCAAATTGGCATGCTTCGTATGCGTGTTTATCGTAACAGAGTATCGAAGGCCGCCTTTTCTTAATACTTACGATTAAACAGATATGCATTCTGCACGTGCGAAATTGTTTTCATTCCTTGTGCACCAGAACTAGACCAGTCAATCGATTCTTCTAAAATTGCACAAGCTGACCTTCTACTGCAGACGTAAGCGTGAGTTTTTTCTAAAACAATTTTTCATTACGCAGTTCGCAATCGGATTGTGGAAATAACGGTACGAGATCGTAATAACAGACACTAGTGGGGGCATGGAGAACCAAACATGTACATGTTGATACTAACATATTTTAATTACTGTTTTTAATATCACACCTAAATGGAATTTACGCAACCCCTATCTCTTTTGGGGATTCCTTTCTTGTGCCAGCGTTGGCTAGTCCGTCAATCTGGTTGTCAGCCAGAGGTTTCATATTTATAAACGGAATAAGTTGAGAATCGTGTAATTTTCTTGTCCACGTTCCTCAGACTTTCTACAGAACAACTGGATAGTGGAAGGAGCAGTAGAGATATAAAACGGAGGATAGCACAGGTTCGACTCGGCTTCAACAAAAAGAAGTCACTTCTATGTTCTCGAATGGTTAATTTAGAAATTCGAAAAAATATTGTTGAAGGTGTATGTCTGGAGCACGACGCTTAACGTTAACGGGAGCTAATCGTGGATACTGGGCGCGGCAGAAAAAAGGGTTAGAAGCGTTTGAAGTGTGTTATACAATCGAATGATGAGGATACCGTGGATAGAGAAAGGTAGAAATGAAGGGTGAGGTGGTATTAGAAGGACTAGGAGAACAGTGGGCGCTGTGGAAGTTAATGAGAAATAGATAGATAGAAACAGGTTGGCAGGGCAACTTCTCAGGCATTAAGGGCAGTTAGGTACAGGAGCTAAGAGGAGTAGAGGTAGACCTAGCTCAGTTTAGGAAAGAGTAGAGATGCTAGTCCAAACAATCCCAGATTTAGGACTGACGACCTTACGATGACGATGTCTTATGTTCCTTCATTAAAGCCTGTTCATGTAGCTAGCTGATTAAGAAAAGTAACAAACTGATCCTTTTTCGTTGTCGACTCTGTCTTCGGGAGACGCGCAGCTTTCGCACTCTTACTATAGCGGCGTCGTCGTTGTCGTGTCGTCGTGAAACCGATAAATTGACAATAAAATAAACCTGCTGGCAACAGGCTTTCTAAATCAGCGATACATTTTAACTATACCGACGGATTAACAGTATAAGAAGCTGCTAGAAAGATACATGTATGTGTATGCATGCATGGGTATCCAGTATCCACCCACTCGATAATTTCTCTCGCATTGCGTTGGGCTATGTATGCATGTATTTGTTGTATATGTGTGTGTGTGTATAGGAGGAGGCTAGCCATGCTCCAGTTTATGTTAATAGTGCGAATGTAATGAAGGCAAAGACTATTGAGAGCGTCTACAGATTGGATTCGGCAAAAATAACGGAATTTATTCGAGGTTGGATAGCCTGTTAAGACCCGTTTTAGGAAAACTTAATAGAATTCGATTTTTATTTGAATTACACCCGAGAGGTTATAGGACAGTCGTCAGGTAGCCAAAAAAGACTGAATTATCCGAGAAAACTAATCGCTTCCTTTTAACTTCAGAACGGAAATCCTTTTTTTCTTTAACCGCTGCAAGTTCGCTAGAAACAGTTATCAATAAAATTTAGGAGAATATTTTCTATAAAAATGATCCTACACGTATTTTCTCTAGAAGGAAGCCCCTTGTTGAGTTATGGTCTCGATAACAGGCCCCCTTATTTTGATAATTTTCTTCCTCGATTATTTTCATGCATTAAAAAAGGATTTCTATACTGGTTTCACACCACCATGAGGAAGAGGACGTGGCGCGTTTATTTCCACTTGGTGTCCCCTCTGGAGGACTAATTCGTAGCAGTGTTTTAGACATTGTAGATCGATTGCGAGCTTCTCGCCTATCAAGTTCTGAACATTCTCCTCTGGTGGAGTCTTTTCATTAGTTTCTTTGATAATGGAGAATTAACAATATTCATACAAGATTGTCCGCAATCATAGTAACAATTATTTGAGGGGCTGTTCAAGTAATACGTAACGCAGTTTTTGAAGATTTTAGAACCCCCCTCTCCCCCCCTTTAAAACGCTCTCTCGTTTAAACAGGTTACACACGTTCTTAGATCTGTCACTTCAGAATTCTTTTACATTTTGCTCTTCAAAATTTTAATTGCTAGATAAAAGCAATGAAAAATTGACACCTAGTATTAGACTCAATTTTGCATGGCGTCAATGAATGCGCATAGACAGACAAAGGTAGTAGTTATGTGTTTATAACTCGTTTGTATGATCAATGATTAAAACATTAAAATGCTGCTAGTCGGTGAATTAACCGCGGCGTTGCAGCAATGAATGCGATACATTTATCGGGGGTCTATCTTTCTATACAAGATATTACATAGGTCACGCAAAATCTCGTTCGTTCTTTTATAAAAGTTGCTCGGACTGCTTTCACATTCCACCAACGTGGAAAGTTATTAACTTTTAATAATTGCTCCTTTATGCTTACATGTAATTGTCATTGTGGAGAAAAGGTCGACCGGTGAAATAATACATTAGCAATATGCATGAATGTGTAGAACAAAAGGTTTGTAGTTATCCATACTGAATGATATCAACCTACTGTTGGTAAGATACCTTCTCAAGCACGAAGGGCTAGTTGGAAACATATTAGAAGTAGAAGTAGGAGCTAAAAGGAAGGAGTATGGTAGATTAGTTAAGTATGTGGGATGATGTAGTTTTAGGGAAATGCGAACATTAGCTCAATATAAGAATCAGCGGAGGTGCATGTCGAACTAGTTTTAAAACTGACGATCTTACGATGATGATGATGATGATGATGTATGTTTCTTTATTAAAGCCTGCTCATGTGATTAACTGATTAGAAAAGTGACAAAACTGATTTTTATTTTTGAGCCACACGATATATTTGTATTAATAGATTAGGTATAGTACGCCACGACGTCGGAACTGGTGCGAGGCGTCACTAAGCGTCGAGGTCGTTTGCCACAAATCGTGTATATAAATATATACATAGATTGGTCCAGTATTGTGTGCTCTCAAATACCAAAAGTCTCCCACGTAGGTGCTTTCCAGTTTGCTGTCTCTATTTCCGGGTTCGAGCGGTTGGTTGGTTGACAAACGCGTATGTTTATCTGTATCTGTAGGTCTGACACATATTCTCGAAGTGCGAAATGTCTTAATTTATTTCTGCACTTTCTACCAGTCTATAATTTAATTTGCCTCTTGTATCATTGCTTACAAATCAACAACGCTGGCTGGGTACTATACCAGGTTTCGAATTACGAGCTAAATACGGGGTGTACAATAATTTATTGAGCTTGAGATACTTTGATTATTAAATTTAGAATAACTGTAAGGTTCGACATTTTAATTGTCGAAATAGGTAATAAGTTTTTCTTTGGAGAAAAGAAAGGGTTTCCTTTGGAGAAAAGAAATCACCCTAAGGTTTCTTTTGAAGAAAATAAATCACCCTAAGGTTTCCTTTGGAGAAGAGAAATCGCCCTAGGGTTTCCCTTGGAGAAAAGAAATGACCGTAGGGTTTCTTCTTGCGAAAATAAATCATCCTAGGGTTGCCTTAGAAAAGAAATCACCCTAGGTTTTCCTTTGGAGAAAAGAAGTCGCCCTAGGTTTCCTTCGGAGAAAAGAAATCATCCTAGGTTTTCTTTTAGAGAAAAGAAGTCGCCCTAGGTTTTTTTTCGGAGAAAAGAAATCATCCTAGGTTTTCTTTTAGAGAAAA
This sequence comes from Agrilus planipennis, assembly GCF_000699045.2. Classification (NCBI taxonomy): domain Eukaryota; kingdom Metazoa; phylum Arthropoda; class Insecta; order Coleoptera; family Buprestidae; genus Agrilus; species Agrilus planipennis. Next base: position 187,160 of record NW_020439108.1, read on the forward strand.
GAAGTCGCCCTAGGTTTTCCTTCGGAGAAAATAAATCAGCCTAGGTTTTCTTTTAGAGAAAATAAATAGCCCTAGGTTTTCATTTGGAGAAAAGAAATAACCCTAGGTTTTCCCTTACTCAAGTCTAGACGTAGATACCATAAGTGCCACAGATACGACCCTAGGTGGCGTTTTATTCTTTTCCTGACGCCAACTGGTTACTAGCCAGTGTATTATGTTTGGGTGAGGCAAAAATTAAATTGAAAGGTATGTTAGTTACTCCATGAAATGTAGGCTGAGACTGGTCATCGCAGAACTGTAGCAGAGTTAATACATAACCTATACAGTTTCTACTTTAAGATTGAGTTGCGTCGTTATTCGCTGTGTGTCGGCCTTTGCTCTTGTATTTAAATGTCAGACCACCGACCGATATCTGGTTGACATGGACGATAAGATCACCGGGACAGTTCGACAAATGAATTCGGTCAAGTCGCGAACTGTTAACGGTTACCTACTTATCTCGGTATGTGTAAGTACCTACATGTTACTTACAATCTATCTACATATGTATAGTGTATTTGCTATATAAAACATAAACTTAAGCGCAGTTATGTACATCTTTAGTATTTGTAAATATGTAATACATTTATGGAAAGCGTTTTGTGTAGGTAATCACTTACGGGTTGTTTTACGCAGAGGGTGAATCGCTCTATCTGAAATAAAACTACTAACAAAGACCTGCCCATTGGCTGTGTTCGATTGTTTGTATTTGCGCATGTGTTCTGGCAACATATTCTACCACGCATGCCTGTACGTTTGCGGCTATATAAATACTGTGCACAAATTATTGCGACAAGTGCACCTGGTAACTTGCAAGTGTAAATATCTTTAGGTTATCACTATGTATAAAAGGATTGAATTAAATTAATTACTAGGGGATGCTTTACCATTGACTTCTTATACTTACACTTCATATTAATGACACGGTTTAAGCGACGAATTCTTTGCCAAGAAGACATCTCGGTTGGTTGTTGTTTTTCTTTTATTTTTTTTGAGGACAACTAGATGCAGAAAGAGTAGACGATCCAAATTTTCACGAAAAGTGACTGGAAACAAGTGTGTAACTTGAAATTAATTTCAATCGTGTTTATTAATAGGTATCTTCTGACCTGATGCTACCGCAGAGCTTTTCCTGCTAGTTTATCTTTCGCTGGAAATTTCCGAAAGTTACTTAGTAATGTAACTATTTAAATGTTTAATTGGATTCATTATACATTTCATTAACGATCACTAATTTCCTTATCTGAACTAATTGAACCGTTTCGATCTCGAGTAATTCTGGTGATCAACGCATCGCTTCCTACTTCAATGTATTGCTTTTTTTCTTTAAATAAATTGTTTGTAATAGCTCAACTGAAATAAATAGGAAAAGAAAGTGTTTTACTTTTTTCTTTTTAATAGAAGATACGCTTCTAGAAACCATAATTCGATTAAAATACTGTCAAGTGTGACTAAAATATGAACGTTTTGATAACTTGTATTATTTTTATTTGAATTCCAGTGTTCCTGCAGTTGTTGGATAGCATAATAATTAAAAAGACTTTTATGTGATGATATAGTACAACACTTCCTACGTTCTTGCGCAATATTTAAATTTTTTTGGATAGGTTATGCATATGAATTTTCTTTGTGCTAAATATTCAAAAGTCAAATCGGTTGTGTTAATATTAATGACCTGTCTTGGATTTTGTCTGCTCACTTAGTGTAATAAATTAATATACATATTAGTTGTTCGACCTTTATCTATTTTATAAATTTCGTAGACGCACTTAAATCTCAACCGTAAACTATCTTATTATCATTGTCTTGTTTCCAGTCAAAATAGATTTTGAACTAGTTGTTTCACTAAAAATACGACAAAAATTAGAAAGATTTCTCTCGGCTTTTTATTTTTTAAAATAACTTTGGCAGAAAGCCATCAGTCGGAGAGTGAGCTTTCACTAAACAAACTTATAATATTTAATTTCTGGTTTTCCAAATGCTTTGTTTGCTGTTATATTTCTATTTAATTGTAATGTCTTAATAAAGGGTTCGGAAAAGTAGTAGATGTAATTCAATAGGATTTAAGCGCTTTGCGTATGGAGGACAATATGTTATGTAGCGCGAAATTTGATTTTTTTACAAGTGGTTGAAAGCCACAAGGCTCATAAAATAAGAAAACAAATGTTACATTGAAATCTGATGCTCAAGATTGATCTTGATCTTCGTTTCGCCTAAAACACGTGACGAAGGATTTTAATATGAAAAAGAATTGCTTGGATTTCTGTTGATTTTTAAATTTTATTCAATGTAAGAAAAAATCGAGAAAACGAATTTTCATGGCGAAATCTGAAAGAAACAGATTAATTAAGGATGTTTTAATTGTGTGTATGTATAGAATAATAGTTAAGTATCGTTTTTGTTCCCAGATAGATAACAATTAAGTGTGAAGCATATCAAATATGTTGTAAAAACGTCTTGCTATATTTGGCTACATATCTATCATGTAGATAGCTGCGATAAGAAATCTTGAGGAGCTTCTCTAGTTCGCCATTTACCGTGTCTACGCATAATAGAACGGCATAAAACTTATTTACTTTCAGTAATTTCGGTGTATATTTCGTCTCGAAGTGACGTCATGCGCTGCGCGAGGCCGATTTTAGGTAGTTTTGCCACTCGTGGGATTAACTCAAATGGGTTTAATTACATAATCTATCGTTGGGTTGCTTTGAACAACGCGTTTGGAATGGAGTTGTAGGTTAATTATATTGTTGTTGATTAAATTTGAACTCCACGGTAAGAAGTATTTCTACTGATATCGTTCTGTACAATGTTTTGAAACCAAGTGCTTTCAAAACCTTCTGGACAGAACTGAATGTATTAGCGACTTATTCGTAATGATTGCGACATATAGAATATAACAGAAACAGTCTATTTTAAGCATGACCATTGTATATTTTTGTTTTGTTTATGTTCATCTTGTGTAATATCGCGTTCCCGGATACGCATTCGTTCTTTAATATTTTGGGAATCGGCGAGACGACCAGAAGAAAAAAGAACGCTTAAACTTTCTTTATTTCGCTTGCTTGTCTGTCGGAAGAATATTTTTGCGCGTTATTTTCCTCTGGATGTATTCCAATTTATTTGTCAACTTTTACTTCATGGAACACGGTTCTCGTTGCACGGGGTGAGTGCATCTTTTTATAGATGTACCGGTGATTTTTTGCATTCTAATATTGCGCGAATTACGTGTATGTTACTTGGCACAAATGTCGCAGTTAAAATTAAAGAAAAAACATGATATTTCAGGATATTTTTTATTCAGTATTTACTATTTATAGATTTCGGGAAAGTTTCACTCAAAACAAAAAACTAAGAAGTGTAGGTACGTTAATGGTTCCTGGTTCTTTTTTTTAATTATTCTCATTTAATTAATGATCTCGCTATTAATTCGGAAATAAAAAAATACCAGTTGGAATTTTCGGTATTACTTGGTAACTCATTTAATATACTTTACGAACGAGTTTCCAAATGAAAGATAACCCGGTTTATTATGAACAGAAACTGTTGAATCGTTGGTGGAATGTGAAAGGTAGTGAGTATGAGCACAGTTGTTCGTTGCAGTCCTGTTATTAGCGGACGATTGGTATGTTTGGTGAACGCTCTTTTTCGTACCATCATCTCATGAGTCTCGTGAATTGGTCTTTCCTGGAGATTCTGTTCACGCTCCTTAACTTGAAACGAAAACTAAATCTACAACTGTACGGATTCTTCAACAGATCTTCCAACCACAGGTTGAATAATAACTCAGGTCAACAAGGTTAGGGGTTAAAAATAAAGAAACAAAAGAACAATCTCTTGCTTAAGTCTGTGTTTTGAACGTTTGTGTAACTTGTGGATTATTTTCTGTTTTTCCATTCACATCATGATATAGAGACTTTCGTCGTGACCCTGTTGATAGAAAACGGGAAAGTACAATCGTAAATTAGAAAAGAAACAGTTTTAATTGATTGCGCTGCCGTATGAAATTATTATTTATTAATGAACGGATTTTGTCATCACGCATTATGTACATAGCCGCAGGGTACCTATTTTACAAACAATTTTTCTCGGAACAATAACGTCAAAGGTCAGTGTTATCTGAAGGTCGCCGGGTGTTATACATCTTTCGGGACCTATTTTTTATTCAACTGATTAACTGACGAATTAAACTTGGCCTCGATAAACTTTTGGAGGATGTTTGGACATAATACGTAATGTGAAATTGGTAACGAATATTCTGACGTTCGGTTTGTCCGTCGTATATTTGGAAATTAATTCTACAATAAGTCAATGACAAAGGACGTTTTTCGATAATTTGATGCGTCATTTTTACTAACAAGAAAAATTCTCGTATAACATAAGCCTCTGGCATTATACCGTTCAATTAAAAAACGCAAGGGGGCGTTTTGATTTAACTTTTGATCACCTGGAGTCAGTCAGTTAGTAAAATACATAGTTATTGCGAGGAAGTTAAAGTAATATCGACGAACGGTGGGGTTTTCGAAGTATAAGATTGGTATTCTACAACTGGTATTGTAATGTTCAATATTTCGACCATAACCTTAGCTTATATGGAACTGTGCACCCCCAGTTCTTATTTTCGATGATATAAACTCCTTGCTGTTCGGAGTCGACTCCTTGGGTGTTCGTATAGACCACTTTTGGATTCTCTGCGTCTTCTTCAGTCCAAGTTCAAAAGATCTCACCGCGCATAGGGGACAACTTTAGGGATAGATATACAGGGGCAAAAGATTAGTATGCTTATATTTGCAGATGATAAGGCAGTATTAGCATCCAGCAAGGAGGAGGAATTAGAGATGACCTTAAGTCTTAATGGAAGCGGTATTGACAAAACTGGGGTATAAAAATAAATAAAAGTAAAATAAAAATGTTGGTATGCAAGGGAAGAAAAAGTAAAGAAAGATTAAATGTAAAGGTAGGCAACGAAAAATTAGAAGTTGCTGATTTGCGGTAATCTAGGAAGTAAGGTAATTCAGGATGGAAGAAGCGAAGCAGTAGAGATATAAAAAAAAGGATAGCCCAGGATCAAGTCGCCTTTAACAATGCGAAGACTAGCAGTTTTAGTTAGGACTGATGACTTTAATGATGATTCAAAAAGTCGAATTATAGAGATAGTTATCTTACTGTTTTCGAATTATGGAGATTTTCGGGTCACAAAAATTCTGGTTAGAGATGTCTATAGGTAAATATCAAGGAGCCAAAATAAAGTTCGACTTACGGGATGCTTTTTCGAATGGAGGAACTTTCTGAAATGTACTCGTCGTGCTTTGGTTTCGGTATGTCCCGTTTTGTATTTGGAGTTTGAGTAAATGTATATTTGTTGGTACGCATCAGTTTTGATAAATGAAGAAGAATCTCGTCATAGATCATGTGACGTCACGAAGGGATCATTACGGCGCCATAAAATAGAATTCAAAAGAAACTTTGCTACGTATGTATAGGAAATATCTTTGGCATGGGAAAATTTATTCATATTGTCGTTGTATTGCTGCGCATTTTCGCTTGGGCAACAGGCCACTAGCGCATATATTGTACGTAAATTAATATGTATGAAGTTTTTGTTATTAGTTTTTAATCAATAGGCATATAATTAATTTACTTTTATTTCAGCCCAAACGACCTTTCTTTGGATTGCCCTATATACGCGGTGAGACATGCGTGTACGAGTTAGGTACATGTATTAATTGACCGACTCGAAAGCATTATTACTTATTTACGATTAAAGGCGATTGCGATTCTAAACAATATTTTCACTTTATTATTCTGTTGCGAGCGAATTTTGGGCGTGGCATTTCATTGAATTCAGCGATCAAAAGTTTTCGAGTTGCCTTAAGCTATCCTATCCTTGCTCCAGTTTAGAAATTTTTTAAACCTGTACCACGACGAAAGACAATGAATACATTAAAGAATTTATTATTAGGAGTTTGTCATAATACGTATTTACAGGGTTTGTAAAGTTTGTGGGGGCCTATTGAATTTGGAATAAAAAATATTTCAACTCGAATGCGGGCTTCTCTACTCCATTAGAAAATAAATATTGCATCAGTGCATACAAAATGTTCTTTAATGCGTTCGTAAAAATATCGGCCAGTTTGACTCACATTTTAAGTGTGAAATTATTATATTTCAAACTTTATACATAAAAAATCCAATATTCCTTTTGCTGGGGCTGCAACGTAGAGAAGTAAATATTAGGAAAGAAGTCAAACAGGGATGCACAATGTCACCGCCACTTTTTAATCTACACATCGAAGACGCGATTAACATCATTAATGACAGTACAACTCTAGGGATAGATATACAGGGGGAAAAATTAGTATGCTTAGATTTGCAGATGATATAGCAGCATTAGCATCTAGCAAGGAGGAGCTAGAGATAGCTTTAAATAAAATTGAAGCGGTATTGTATGAAAATAAACAAGAGTAAAACAAAAATACTGGTGTGCAGGGGAAAAAAGTAGGGAAAGAGCGAATATAAAGGTAGGAGACGAAAAATTAGAAGAAGTGGCTGATTTTAGGTATCTAGAAAGTCAGATAAGTCAGGACGGAAGGAGTAGTAGGGATATAAAGCAGAGGATAGTGTTGGGTCGAGTCGCCTTCAATAAAAAGAAGTCTCTTCTATGCTCGCAAACGGTTAATTAGAAATCTGAAAAAAGTTTTTAAAGGGTGCGAAACATGAACAATGGGTGCGGCGGAAAAGAAAAGGTTAGAAGCGTTCGAAATGTGGAGTTATAGGCGGATGATGAGGATACTGTGGATAGAGAAGGTTAGAAATGAAGAGGTGTTAGAAAGAATAGGAGAACAGAGGACTCTATGGAAGTCAATAAGGTAATTGGGAGAGACAGGTTAGTAGGACACTTTCTCAAGCAAGAAGGTCTAGTCAGACATATTAGAGGCAGAAACGGAAGTTAGGAGGGTTAGAGGATGACCTAGATTAGATTACTGTTCATAAATAGGTAAGGATGTGGAATGTTCTAGTTTTAGGGAAATGCGAAAATTAGCTCAGGATAGGAAAGAGTGGAGGTGCGTGTCCAATCACTCTTAGGGATTGACAACCTTATGATGACGATTCCTTTCATAATTAAGAAGTTTATGTAGGTATGTAGGCGTGAAACAATTTTTCCAAGAATGATATGTAAATTGTTATACGTAATCTGTAACATGAATCCGTTTAGTGAACCTTTAATTGCCCTTTTTTTATAGAGAGGAAAATTCGTAATGTTTGACAAACTTTTTTAAAGTTAAATGAACCTGTGAATTATCTAAGTTACGTCTAGAATTTTTTATGATCTTATTAAGGTGATGTCTAATCGTAAGTTGAGTCATCGCCTTTAATAACGATTAATATTTCCTTGCTATGGCTATTTTTTTTTGCGACCACGTCTGGTTAGATAGTTAATTAGCGCAAGTGACCAATAAATGGTCTGTCAAAAGAGAATGTCGATCACGCCGGATCTGATTTTTGACCTTTCTGGTTTATTACATAAAAAAAATTACTGAACCACTAACGATAAGTTTTAGGTATATCAATTGTTGAGTTGATTCAACAATGGCGTACTGGAGGTTTATTCCTAAAGGAGCCTCAAGTTTACTGGCTGAAAGTTGGCTTCTACCCAGAACAAAACCAAATCGGTTGTTGCTTTTGTTTTTGTTATGCGTAATTGTGCTGTTAGTGAGTAAACTTTTAGATCTAATTACCTACCAATTTGTATTGAGTAATTGTTAATTGTATACGAGTATGAGGTTCCTCACATATGTCGAAAGGACTACGTGTGCGTTATATAACGACAATAATAATAAGAAGAATAATAAAACATAAAGCTTCGGTATCAGTGCACTTGTTCAAGGTTTTCCTCGCAAAAAAGCCAAGCCCGAAAAGCGGTGGTTCGATCGGTCTTTAAATAAAAAATGACGGCGTCGTACTCAAATACACCAACACACGCATAAGAGAACGAGCGAGAGCGCGTCATTTGGTTTGAAGGTCTGGGTCAACGGTTCCTATCCTCTATAACCTTCGTAATCGTAGAGTACCCAATATTTATACGTATAAATATGTATTATGTGGTTACTTCATTTATATTAATTTGTGATACGTTTGCACCTTGTGTACGTATCAAATATGTACCTACAGTAAACGACGAAAGTCACGAAACAATTTTTTTTAAATACGTGCCCGCGCGCCGCCCATTCAGGAAAAACAAACACAAACCCAAATGGATTGTGGTCACTTAAAAACAAAAACGTAAATGATGTAACTCGATAAAATCAAACAAGAAAAAATTGACAACAAACAATAGACATATGTAACATAAACAATGAACGTCTTGAGAAGTAGGCATTTGAGTAAATGAAAATTTTTTTGTATGCAAGAGGTAGTATCTACATGGGATTGCGTATCAAGTGGGCCAAATCAGATGAGTCTTTTCTCTGTTGTGTAATATAGAAGGGCATAGGACTTAGCCCACATGGTGATTTCACCAGTTGCGTCTATTGTTTTTTTTTTTCGACAAAAGCCTTTGATAGTTAGATAGCTACTGCTTCTTATTCTAAAACCAAAACTGATTATCAGGCCTAACTACAACATTGTGTATCAGTTCCAAGTCATTAGTTGTAGGTATCTAATGTTTTAATTAATTACATTTTGTGATGCGGATTATACGTAGGTTTTTTTGTTTTTGAACTATATTATCCGTCAACAGTAGACAAGAAAACGAATGAATAAACGATGGTTTGGAGACAGAGGGTTGTCGTAATTCTTGGCCGGTGTGTTCCAAGACATCAACAGTTTCCGGTGTCGCGCAGTATGACCCACATAGAATCGTCGTGAATGCACAAAAAAACGTGAACTAAGGATGTCTGTCTGGCGATCGCTCACAATTGTCAACTAAAAAACACATTTTTTTTACTTTTATTTTTGTAGCTGATCATTTACTAAAATATGACGCACCATGCGAGTTGATGAATTAAAAAATCGTCTGGAGTCTAGTAGGTTTAATCATAAGAAAAATAAAATAAAATTGAAATTTTTGAATTGGTCTTCATATTCCTAAACTAAAAATTGCACTCGCACTTTTACTATATACTGTATAATACGTGTCGTTTTTTTCTTTGTAAACAAATTTATTGACCCATACTGTAAATGTCTTCGCGAAGGTTAACTCAAATATTACATAAGACCGGTGACAATGATCATTGAAAATTTCAGTGATCAATATGCATACCAATAAAACGTGTCTGCAGGTACATCAGCATCTTCATTTTACGTTCATTAATTCGATAGATGTTTCTTCTGTTAACGAAATGTTTCCTGCTGTTTAATTCTAGTTCGACGCTTTTCTTTATTTGAATATTATAAAAGATTCCCAGCATTTTCCAGAACGCTTTGGTCGAAATATATACATATAAAAGATGCTCTAGTATAGTGTCAAAAGTCACCCTTACCATTCATACATAGTGGTTCTCAAATATGTTCTCTATTCTTCCAATCCAATTGATTTTATAACATTCCATTTGAATACAACTCGAAACAGTGGAGATCATTCTAGCTTCGGAGCAGAACATTCTAATACTTTTTCACATATTCTAAACGGGTATTTGATTGATAACCAGTGACCCACCCACTGGACCAAACCAAACATTTTTTAGGATACTTATAGTAAAATGTGAAAATAAATTTAAAGTAATTTGGTGGTGAATTAAAAATGATATATTAGGGTCATTAAATTAATTGCTCGTTATCTGACCTGGTAGAACAAAAAATTGTTTGTAGCGATAAAAATAAGGTCGCTACCTACACCTGTTATCGGAAACTTGAGTTTGTTTTCAGATTATTTTGATTGCCTTTGATTACATTGCTTACTCTTCTCTTCCTTGTTCCTTTTAAATTCAATAAACGAAATATGTATTCAAATAATAATTATCCACCTTTGTATACATAATAATTTTATGTACACATTAATAACATTAAAAGTTTCTTTGTAACTACTAACCGTTTCACTCAGTATTAGTATTACGTTAATTTATCGTTTTGTCTAATTGTGATCCAGCTTATCGTTGAATTTAATTTTAGAGACTCCAGCAAAGTCTTTTTAAATTTCTTCGACTTAATCTAAAAGACAACTGAATTCTATAGGGACCATTAAATGTATGTATTTTTAAATAGACACAACTGTCGAGTGTGTTTTACATGCAAGAATAGAACGACTATTTTTGACCGTTTCTCTGTTTTTATGTATCCAAGTTCTTGCATGTATTGTCAATTCTAACTACATATTTCACGTTAAATGTAAATTGTTCACAAAGGTTTGTATGATCATAGTGCATACAAAATGTAATATCTTTCACAAACATCAATATTCTTCATGCATCCAATACCATAAAAAGGTACATAGTTATCAAATAAGCTTTTCATTAATATATTTCATTAGGTGTTTTAGAGGGAAATTTTAATCATTCGCGAAATGTATTCCTTTGTTTCAATTAAAGTACGCTTAGAGTAATACGTAAAAGCGACAATAATACAGTCACATTCTCGCGGTCTGAGTCAGCAAACAGACGAGGCGAGCGATGCCGAGCGTTCGCGTAGTCTAAACGCACCTTTAACAGAATAAATTTAAGATGGTAATTATTTAAGAACAAAAAAGAAGAAACGCAGGAAGTTCTGTTCGTATTTAACTCCAGGCATGTGGTCCTGTGGATGCCTTTAGAATTTGAGAACATATAAGTACATGTGTTTTTTTTTTTAATTTATTCTTATTCACATCACTTCATATAAATACTACACATCATACGACACATAGATAATGTAAATTATTACCTTGTAGTACTTATCGTTACTTTATCAAAAACTATTTAATGAATAAATATATATTTTCATTACGATAAAATGTTAAAAATATAAACTGAATGTTCCAAGCGTTATCAAATTATGTATTAGTAACACTTAATCCAGATGATTAAAAAAATAAAATTTCCTACTTATGTAATGATAAAAAAATTGATGTAATTTATTCAATGTGAAGTATATTCTGTTTGGGCTTTTCGGTTTTTCGGTATTACATATTACTAGAGAGAGGAAGTAATATCCGTTTCTGTGGTTGATTCTTCCAAGTTTGAATTTAATCTTTATCTTATCGTAAAGGTTATCTATCTAGTAAGGCTACATCCTCCATACACCGATAGTACACACAAACATTGTGCACATAAATTCGATTTAAAATAGTCAAAAAAAAGATATAACTGTATTTTATACAAGTTTACTTTATCGTTGTGGTTTTTTCGGAATCTAATAATTTTGTAATATTTCAATGCTCATATGCCAAGGTCGAGTGCCCTTCAATAAAAAGAAATCACTTCTACGCTCACGAACGATTAATTTAGAAATTCGAAAAAGGTTGTTAAAGATGTATGTGTGGAGCGCGGCCCTGTATGGGTGCTAATGATAAGAATAGCTTGGTAGATAAATGAAGAGGTATTAGAAAGAATAGGAGAATAGAGGACTCATTGGAAATCAATAGATAATAGTCGAGATAGATTAGATTACTGTTCGCAAATAGTTAAGAATGTTGGATGTTCTAGTTTTGGGGAAATGCGAAGATTAGCTCAGGATAGGAAAGAGTTGGAGGTGCTTATCCAACCAGTCTTAGGACTGACGACTTTATGATGATGATGAGGATGATAATGTGAAGGCTCCTCTTTTCTATTGACGACTTTTTTGACATTGACGTAACACTGACAACTCTGTTTGACTGCCAGGTGATTCCCCTAAATTATTTTAAAGTTTTATGTGACTTGTAGGGACTTAAAATCAATAAACGCGATCAATCGCGTCAATGATCGGGACTTCCCATGTGAACATGATACTCAGTCGACCGGGATTCCCCTTTCCGACTGTTTTTAGTGTAAGAAAAAATTTCCTAAAATGCCCAGGGTCGCCAATGGCCCTGCATACATAGGCCTTGCTAATAGTTAAGACACAGTGAAGCCCATTTCCTGCTAAGCTTTGTCCTGCCTCTTCCAACCAGCATTATTTCCTGAAGAATTCCCAGAATAACCAGCACCGCATGCATGTCGGTCAAATAATCTCTAAAGGGAACATGTTTTTGTTGCAGAGGAGGAAATTGACGTGGTGTCCGTTGGTGGCGAGAAACAAACTATACTAAACAACAACCGATGCGGCTATGTCCTCCCCAACAATCCCACGTTCAAAGATCGCCAGCATTTACAAAGAACGATGGCGTCGGCGATCCAGATCAAACAACAGCAGCAAGAAAGCTCAGACAGTCGGCGTATTAATAACACTAATAATACGACGACCGCGTTCGTTAAACCCCCTCGTACGTTTGATACGACCACCACCACCACCACCCCCGCCAAAAGGCATTTGCCGGAACCCCGCGCGGTCAAAAGGAATAAGATCAATCATTACAGGATAGCACAGACAACGACGTCCCCTTATAAACGCCGAATGGGCTACAGTAGCGACAGCGAACCGGAGCCCTCGGAGAAGCGCAGTCTTCACAATAACATGGAAAGACAGCGGCGAATCGACTTGAGGAATGCGTTCGACTGTTTGCGATTGCTCGTGCCGGAAGTGGCCGGACGAGAGAGGGCTCCCAAAGTGGTCATACTCCGTGAAGCGGCCTCTTACTGCGACCACCTCGGAGAAGTTTCGATCAATATGCACCAGCAGATAAACGACCTGCGTAAACAGCAAGAAAAACTTCGAGCGCGCGTGTCTCAATTGAGACGCAACCTGGCCGCAAAACGTTAAAAGACGCGAAAAAATAAGGAAATAGTTGTAAAACAATGCAAAGACATGTGCATGATAATATGTAAGTAAACGAAGGAATTGATTGGTAATGTTACAACACACAGACAGACATACACATACCATACAAACACACAGACATTGCTCGATTGAACATAACACAAGCACAAACTGTTTCGTTTTATTTTTTATTAGGTGTATTCGCTGGAAATATTTTAACTGTGATCCATATGAAAGTTAAGTTAGTTAATTTAGAAAAGTTAAGTTTTGTTTGATGATTTTTTTTTTGTTGTATATAGTTGTTCAGTAGTGCAAGGTAAAAAAAAAGGAAGACCGATAGGTACGGATATTTTCTTCGTGACTCGTTCGTGGTGGGGTTTTGTTTCTTTTCTCAAATAATTAAAAAAAAAAAAAATAGTTCGTTTTTCAACATTGGATATTTGTGATTTAATTTTTGTGATAGTTTTGTAATTATTGAATTTTTGCGGGGAACGTTACTTTGAATTGAGAATAATTGACCGTTGGGCTAACGATTGGCGGCCAAGTTGATCCACACAGAGCGCGCGCGTCGAATGTTGTCCTCTTCTTATTATTATTATTATTGGTTCGTTTTAATTTTTTTTTTGTCTATTTCTACAGATTGGTTAGCAAATGAGAGAGATTAAGAAGTTAATTTTGACTGTGGATGTCTGCCTTGGTATCATTGAATTTGGTTTGCTTTTCACACATGTTAACCACGGAACATTACATTCTACAGACAATTCGGGTAAGTTATTAAGTTAATCAATTAATTATACGTTATAAATATATTGCCAATTTGGTTAACAAAAGACGTCCTGGGACGTAATGCATAGGATGACGAGCGTATGTTACGTTTTTGTATAATACCGTCAGATTGTCCATCGTGTTGCTGGGACTATAGGTAAGAACATCGATTCGCACTTCCAACTCCCGATTTAAAAACGTTTTTATTTCTTGATTGTTAATTTTTTAAAAGACGAGTGTTTTATAAGTCAGAACTGCTCCTGTAGTCTGACGCTCAGAATACACTGCAGTGAAGTGGGTTGCCTATGTCAAGGGCCAGCGGACGCCAGCAATATTTGAAANACTTTTAAATTAAATTTTTAAACAATTTCGAACACAAAGAAAGTGATTAAACAAATTGTTCAAAAAGTGAATTTCGACCACTCGAAGCAATGGTACATATTATTATTATTATTATTAGTAGGATACTGTTTTTAATCGATAATAATAAGCAATACTTATTGAAATTGTTTGTTTCGCGTTGTTTTCGTTTTCAGTTTTTTCATTAGCAGAATTTGGCGGTTTTTTTTTTTGTAATCATCAGCTTCTCCGAGAAGTAAGTTTTAAAGTGATTGTAATTTGTTAGTATTACTTCTATGTAATGGTTTTTTTTTTCGTTGTAAGTTGTAGTTAATATCTTTTAAACATATCTTTAACTATGCTATGCAGTTGGTCCGAGACTCGAGTAAGAGAACATCTATGCCCGTGTCAGAAAGTAAAAAAAAAGAAAAAACATTTTTTACAGTGTAAATTTCACGTTTTTTTATCGTTTGTGATAGTTTGCATCCCGATTTGCTCAACTACAATAATACCTGGTTAATGATATCTAAAGACAGCGCGTCGCGTCGTTCGCAAATACAGGGTCCGTACTTAGGCCGGTCATCTCAGTAGCTAAATATTCCTTGCTTATGTTAGAAGCAAATTTAATTCTATTCGTGGTAAGTTCAATCATAATGGAAGATGGAAAGTACAATAATGTTGTCCAGTTTTGGAACAAATATTTCCTAAGTACGCCCCTGATAACGACGTACGTACGGTCTTTAATTATTTATATGGAACGATGTTATCGATTTTGTTTCTTGATGTCCAGGAATCTGCATAGTTGTGCTATTAATATATTTATGGAGCGTTTTTCTAGTAGTTTTTTGTTAGAAAAACGCTTGGTTCTTCTTTTGCTTGGATTGGGGTTTTTATATGTATAAAAGTTACTCGCCCTCCCTGAAAGGTTAATTAACAAAATGAAAACAACTTACGTCTCATTCATTAATAATAATTTATTGTTCGGTACAGGGCCACTTTCGCTCCCTAGTAGTTATTGGTAATTGTTTTTTGCGAAGGTTTTACACTTTGCGCCATTTAATTTTGTTCGACAAAAAAAAAAAGAAAGTAAAGAAAGTGACCATGTACGTGCGTCAGCTAGCCGAGTAAACGTGATACATGTAAGCTAAGGGTAAAAAAAAATTAAAAAAGTCCCTTTGTTTTCGTCGCAACTATATTAGGTGCGCATTTTCTTTTATAATTAGACGTTTTTCTCGGCTTGGCCATAGTATGTTTATTTAGCATTTAGTAGTTAATTATAATTAACAAATTGTTACCAGTTACTGAATTAAAGTAAATTAGGGCTGAATGCTCCTTCACACATGATTTTCGTGCCAAAATGTTAATAAGGTTCTTTTTAAGTTAATTGTTTAATTGAACCGATTTTTTATCTTCAAGTTTTTTTTTAATAATACGAATCACCTTTTGGAATTAAAGTAAATCCTGCCTCTAAACCTTCATCATTTATTGCATACTTTTTATAAAAGTAACATGACTGAATTTTTATCTCTAAAGAGTTTGCAGAAATTCTTCTGAGTCACAATTTAAATTATGTTTAATATGTACATATGTCATTTGTGTGTACATGTGATAAGTGGTTTGAAGGCAAAAAGTTATGAATAAGGATCGGGCGTCGTTCGCAGAACGCAGATATTAGATCCGTACTTAGGCCAACTTTCTTAATAGTTAAACAGTTTCATTAATGGTCAGTGCAGTAATGGAAAATACGATGATTTTACCTTGCTCGAAATATTCAGCCTGATAAACAAAAAATAGTCAAAGTGCGCCGCTGATAATAAGGTCATCTGCAAACGACGAGACGTGTGGTCCTTACTGTTAGTAATGAAATTAAAACCTGATTTAATTAAATAACCTGCTTCCTGGATATTGAAGGAATGTTGTAGGTATCGTGCATTTACGCCTGAAGCATAGGTTTGCTTATAAGTCATTAATAATAAAGAGAAAAATAATTAAAGGCATCCTTACTGCATATTACTCGAAAATCATTTACTAATGAATAATATTTAATAGAGACATAATAACAATTATAATAATGATGATTATGCATTGTTTTTTTATTATTTTGCACGTGAAGTACTCTTATATTGATAAATAAAATGTGCTTGGGACACCTTTAAATCTTGTGTCTTCCTCAAGCATAATTATTATTATTATTATATTAAATCAATTACGCTTAGAATAAACTTTATATTATTATTATTATTATTAGTAGGATACTGTTTTTAATCGATAATAATAAGCAATACTTATTGAAATTGTTTGTTTCGCGTTGTTTTCGTTTTCAGTTTTTTCATTAGCAGAATTTGGCGGTTTTTTTTTTTGTAATCATCAGCTTCTCCGAGAAGTAAGTTTTAAAGTGATTGTAATTTGTTAGTATTACTTCTATGTAATGGTTTTTTTTTTNTACCCCCCCATAATATTAAAAAAGAAAATAATGAACGAAAAGTACCTGTGATCCAACCTCGCTGTAAAGCCAAATATGCTATGCCATGCACTTCCATTTCACTTACGATTAGTTTTCCATTAAAATAAACCATTAATGCACCGATTGATTAGGGAAAACTTTTGTGCGTTAATTGTTTATTTTTGTTCGAGTTAGTGCGATTTCTATTTGATCGAGGCGCATTTTAGAATACATTAACGACAGGCAATTCTCTTCTTCTACGACGTACGAAAAAAATAAGCATTAGATTTATATATGCAGAGAAGTATAATACATATTATTACGACATTGTTATTACTATTACGCTGTAAGTTTAAAAAATCGAACGTTTTTGTACTTATTTTTCATACATAAACACTCTTCTTCTGTTAATAAAATACAATATATGACATATTAATATTTGGTTGTAGTTCCTGGTAATTTTTATATGAATAAAATGCTAATGCTTCGTTAAATAGTTTTTAATACCGTATTAAAATCTTTAAGAACTGCTTACAATAAAGTATGAAAAGAAATAGCGCAGCTGAAGAAGTTTTTTGTAAGATGGGGGAAGTTGTACTACAGCAATGTGTTCTATATGTGATACTGACAAAAGAACTTTGGATATTAGTTTTTTTTTGGGGAAAGAGGGAAATTTTCCAGAGATCTTCAGGTAAAAATGTACACTATAAAATCGTTGTATGTTTCTTATCGACTTTCACTAAATCCAGTAAATTAATGTACATAAATTTTAATTGTCAAAATTAATAGACCAATTCAATCAAATAATGTTAAAATTGGAGTAATTTAAGTTATGAGATTAAGCAAAAATTAAGCGTCGATTTAAAAATTACATAATACATTTAAAAAGAATTTGTTTTAAATAAATGTTTCTCTAATTTGTATACAAACGTGCCGAGTCATTTAAACATTTTAATAATAACGTAACAAGTTTGTGTAATATTGTGCTGCAATTGCATGAAATTGCAACATAATTGACAATAACATTAGTAGGATCTTAAATGAACTTGAGAAAATTAGACAAGCTATAGGCAACACACATAACAAGGAAATCGATTTTCTCTAATATTACAATTTATAGCTGGAAATATCCTAATTAATATCAGATAATTCTAGTAGGTAATGTGGGTGTGTCTCTCTTATTTAAAAAGGCTTCCTGAAAACTTTCTGTAATTGTGAATATGTTGTTGAGCAACAAGACATTGGCACACTAATTTTCTCATACGTATATTGACTATTCAGATAAAATGTTAACTGATTTCTTATCTTTATTTGGTATTCATAACTGCAAATTACAATTATTTTTTATGTAAAAATCATTCTGTTTTGTTTCTTTTTCGTTTATGTGCTAAAACCCTTTTATGTTTATGTGAATTAAGATGAATTGACCACTGAAATTGTCCTACAAAAATCCGATCGCAAACATCACATTTATAAGTATCGTCCTTAGAATTAGGCAAAGACGCAATTTGTAAGCGAGGCAGAGGTTTTTCAGTGGATGACACCCCTTCCATGAAACTGTCTATTATATTTCTTGCCGGTTTATAGACTTTTTCATCCCACAAACTAGGGTCAGTGGTATCTAAACCATACACTGGAGGGACCTAAATTTTAATATTATATTAGAATATTCGTTTAATGGTATACTATAATCATCAAAAAGGTTGAAATTTAACATAACGTGCAAGCATTCTAAACAACGTAAGTTACAGTCTAACATCTTCAGAAAAAATCGATTCCAATAGTAGTAATTTTACCCACTATATTTTTACCTCTCTGTCTTCTCTTCCCAAAAATCTGTTTTTAATCCATTTGCTCTGTTTTCGAGAAAACCTGCGAGTGACCATTTTCATTTCTACAATTCCTTCCTGTAGTAATTTTTGACCCAATTCACTCTGCCTTTCAGTTTCATTTAACATTAAATATTCGTGAAATTCTTTAAATCCAATTGATTGAAAGATGCCCTTTGTGTAATCAGGCTTCCTATAAGAGCATATGAAGTAAATGTGGTGCTCTAACACTTAAATAGAAATGTACAAACGAACATTACTTACTCATCAGGGGAAGTACGTCCATCATTATATTGTTTATGGAAATTTAAGAGTTCATTTAATAATCCTTCCTTAACCATTGAATCTACCCTATTATTTAAACGTTCATCCAATGTTGTCTTAAACAAACCTTAAGCATCTTTGAAAATGCAACAATTTAGAAAGATAAAACATACCTGATCACATTGCAACCATAAGATCAAAGAATTAAAAAATCTCAGAGGTCCACCTTGACTGGAGCCCCCTGTAAGTGCTTGTTGTTGTTTAATTATTTCACTATGTAAAACACCCATATTTTTAGCAATCTCCAAAGATCTTACAATTTTTCTTTTATTGTTTGGGTGTACTCTTTTAGCCATTTCGGGGTCTATGTCTTCCAGTTCTTTATGCAACTCCTGGCTGGATTTTGGCAGTTTGTCACTCAAACCTTCTCCTGGTATATAATGCACTTCACTTTCTCTAGAGTTCTCTATCAAAATATTCCAAAGTAATGCCTCAATGTAATAATTAGTACCACCAACAATAACTGGTAATACGTTTTTTGAGAACAAGTTTTCTATCTGTTTTACTGTTAAGTATTGTTTTGCAGTTAAAAGAGAAAGAACCAACGTGAAAAGGATACAATTTTCAAAGCCTGATTCTTAAAGTCAGTAACAGTAAACATTTGGGTTGGATTAATAACATCGATTAGATGATGTGGGGCATGTGCTCTTTCTTGTTTGGTTGCTTTGGCTGTAATTACATCTAATCCCTTGTATAACTGTGAATGATTATTGGTTAATTGTTATCTGGTGAAATAATTTTTTGTAATGTATTAAGACTTACCTGCATGGAGTCAGCACTGATAATTTCACCCTTGTAGTGTTGAGCTAATTGTAAAGAAAGTTTCGTTTTCCCGGTCCCTGTGGCTCCAAGAATAACTACTAAAGGTAATTTACTTTTCATATTTAAATTTTTTATTAACTTGTAATAATTTAAATTATGCTGCATATGCTAGATATGGAAATATTTACGTATGTTCATAACCACACTTTTCCTTGCCTTAAAAATTATTTTTTAAAAATTCGCAAAGAATTTATGAAAACGCTTTTCGAAAATCCTTTAATTTAGTCAATTGATTAAATAATTATTTTAATTTGAAATGCGCAAAAGGTATGCATAAAGTTGAATGTGTAGTAAGTGTATTGAAGTATGAGTAGAATTTCAAACAGGCATGTTTATTTAATCACCTACTCAGTGATTGTAATTACATTTCTATGCACTTATTATTAATAAAAATATCTGGACAAAATCATTTCAAAATTTATGACTTCTTGGCTGAACTATTTTCCTCAAGTTGATTAACTCGTATAATTTTTCATTAAGATTAATAGACATTGTTTGATTTAGTATAATATATTAACATTCAGAATTGCTTTTTATCTAAAGTTATTGCTGTAGGGAAGGCTAAAAAGGCTGACAAATTTAAATTCAATTTTTTAAAAATATTTTATTGTTGAAATATACTGCAAATTTATTCAAAACGGTTTACATAAAACGTGATACAAAATTCAGTAATTAATAGATATACAACCCACATAACCGTATGAAAGCACGTTTTTTAAATAATAAAAGAATACGTTTTTTAAGTTAAACAGTCAAAGTCAAGTGAGTTTAGAACGAAGCAACTGCTGCAAGTAATGTCGCTGCACTGGTTTATGTTTTGCTAACTTTTCTAAGGCCTCTTCTACTGTAAACCACTGCCTCTTCCTCCCTATTGTTCGAGAATCCTCCCACTCATCCAACTCCTCTGTTACAATCATGACATAGACCTCAGTTCTATGCTTGTGCTCTCTGCTCTGTAAAATCATCACAGTTCTGTATGAACTATTGAAAAACAGCAAGTAGATTATTTAACATTAAATATAAAAATGTTAAAGAGCAAAAGTTACAAAATACAAAATTACTTCAAATACACCAAGGCTACGCCCAAGTTTTCCAATTACACCAGCTTCTTCTAAAACTTCTCTAGTTGCTGTCACACTTGGCTCCTCTTCTGGTTCAACACCTCCTCCAGGAACTATCCATGAATCTGGTCTCCTTGAAGATGTCACTAGTAAAACCTATAACATTTATTTTAACGTATTAATAAACCCATTAACAGACAAAGAAACATGCAGGGACACATTCAACCAAACAGGTACCTTCCTCTACACATTTTCTTATCATTAATTTTCAATTTATAACAACAACGTAGTCCAGTTGAACACTGATTTAATTTAAACCATCTTTAATTACCCAGTGAATTTTTATAAAAGGGGGCCCACCAATCATAGTTTTGTCTTAGATATATTTTAAAAAAAAGCCAAACTTCCACCTGTAGTATCAGCTTTATACTTGTGGCATTAGATAAAAATCAAGGTTAACTGAATGTCACAATTTTTTTATTTCTGTTCTGGAAACAAAGCAAGTTGAATGGATTGACTAACGATTAGTCAAACATAAATTTGTAATAAATCATTCTCACGGGAGACTGATGACAATGATATAATATTAAATTAGTTTTTTCAATTACGTGTTATGAAACTAACCTAGCACATGAGGTAAAAAATAAACAAGAAAATAGGTATTAATATTATTCAATAATATTTGGTTGTCTCACAGCTGTTACCTCTATAAATATACCTGCAAATATTTACTTCGTGATACACATTTTTCAATGTAACTATTGGCAATTACGATATTAATTTAATCACTTACCTCAGCTTCTGATTCTGATCGAACGCAAATACATGCAGCACGCCGCCGAAATCCTTCATCATCGTAAATTCGAGTTGAATTTGGCTTTTCTTTGACCATTGTGGGATCTTACTAGTTTGATTTTGAACTTAACAACACTCAAGAAGAATATTTATTGAAAATTAATTAAAAATAAAGATACTACTGAATAGCCATCGCAAAAGAAAATTATGTCACACCTTCATCCCACAGTGCATTTACCCATTTTAACCAGAACGAATAAACATTTGCACATCACCAACACAATTAAAACACTTTTTAACAAATTAAAGTCTAAGCCGGGAGCTAGCTATAAGTTGAATGACCCATATTTGTGTTTTACCACTTGCTGCTTTTTTGTCAGCATTGCAATTTAAATGGAAATACGCACTTTTCAATAATGATGACAGTTTAAGAGTAATAAGCTGTCAGTTTTCTGTAAAAGAAAAATACTACCAACCACATCTAAATTATATAATGAAATGTTACTGGGTAGCACAACAATTTGGATTGTTTACAAACTATCTAGCAAAACCACAATACTATCCAGTTAGTTTACAAACTACTATAGCTAAGTAAGCATAATAACTATAAAATATATGTAATTAAAATAATAAACTACAGGTATCTACAAATAAAAACTAAAAATTACGTGATGTCAATTGAGTATCAGCAATTCTTATGCTGAAGTGTACGATGTGTTGCATACCTATTTACAAACTACTTTTAAATTAAATTTTTAAACAATTTCGAACACAAAGAAAGTGATTAAACAAATTGTTCAAAAAGTGAATTTCGACCACTCGAAGCAATGGTACTAATAGTTTCGAGTTCACAATGACTGATAGGGGGAAGAACTAGTTCATTGTAATAATAATACTTAAATTTAATTTTACATTAAAAAAAACTAAAGTTTCAGTTTGTTTTGTTTTTATTTTCTACTAGTTATGAATAACTTATATTATATAAAAGAATGACGGTTGTTCGAGTTTATTATATACAAAAATTAAAGTAGATCATAAATAACAAATCACTGAAGCTCTCCACAAGCTGAAATAGTAACTTTTTCTGTAGGAGTTCCTGATTTTGTTCCACATCGTTCGGCTCTTTTTACGACATCCATACCGCCTATAACATGTCCAAAAACAACGTGTTTGTTATCAAGCCAACTTGTTTTTGCTGTGCAAATGAAGAACTGCGAACCATTTGTGTTAGGCCCAGAATTAGCCATGGAAAGGATACCTGGACCCGTATGCTTTAATGTAAAGTTTTCATCTTCAAACTTTCGCCCATAGATTGATTTGCCTCCTGTACCATTATGGTGAGTAAAATCTCCTCCTTGGCACATCTTTACTTATAGAGTTAAGAAAAAACACTCACCTATTTATTTCTATTTTGTAAATTAAAAATCACACATAAAGGATACAAAGTCAGGAATTATCCTATGAAAGATACTTCCTTGATAACCATATCCTTTTTCATGTGTACATAAACAACGAAAATTTTCAGCAGTTTTTGGTACCACATCTGCTCTAAGCATCATCGTTATTCTTCCCACTTCTGTTTTTCCAACTTTTATATCAAAGTAAACTTGTGGATTTTTTACTTTCATAGGCGCTTCTTTTTCGTTATTTTCATCCTAGAATAAAATGGTAAATTTAAAACTGCAACCACTACAATAGAGAAAATATGCAAATAGTAACTGATTTTTGATAATAAAATAACAATTTAGAGAAATGGAATCCTCGAGTTATTTGGAGGCCACTCTTCAAATATCTCTTCTCTAAAATTTGTATTGATATTTCTTTGGAAAAAACTAAAGCAAGAACGAAAGTGACCTCTAAATTGTTAGAAGAATTAATTTGTTAACATGTTCCCTTTAGAAGTCACTCTGGAACACCCTGAATTTCAGTTAATCAATTTCACATGTACATACCACTTCATCTGCTTTTTTACTGCTATCTTTATCATTCACCACATTTTTCAAAGTTTCACCAGCGTGTTGTTGTAACCATGTATCATCTGCCCAAACAGGTCTTGTTGAGCCTTCTTTTATACGTTGAGGTTTTGCTAAGTTTACACGAATAGTTCTCCCGAATAATTCTGAATCATTCTTAACGAAAAGACAGTTTTATGTAGAAATTCTTTAATGATGTATTTGATACATACCATATTATCAATTGCAGCAGCGGCATCTTCTGCAGCTTCAAATTCAATAAAAGCAAATCCTCGATGTTTTTCAGTTTCGTAATCTAGAGGAATTTGAATGTCTGCTATGTCCCCAAATGGTATAAATGCTGCATTTAATACTTTTTCATCGACTTCTTCAGCAAGACCTCCAACGTACACTGTTCTTTTATTATTGGAAGTCATTGTACTGTTTTTCTATTTGGGCTCTATTTTAATTAGTTCTTAATGCATTCCCTTAATAACAACTAGCACCTGTAAGTATATTCCTTTCATAAGTTTTTCTTAATTAGTCGAAAAAACAAGTTGTCCTATAAATTTAAGGTTATTAAACTATGGTATGTAGGTAGGCAACTAGTACAACAGTGCTGCTCTGTTGTTTGCGCAGCGTTAAGGTTTTAGATTTAACTTATTTTTTAATTTAAACTGTACGGACAGGAACATATACATAGTAACAACTATAACAACAAAGCAATAAATTTTTAATCTTTTGTCCCAAGGTTGAGAAATTTGTAATTACTTTGGTGTGCTTCTGAAGTTTACAATTTATTTCCTCATTTCCAAAAAGCATTATATTTTTAAAAAAAATTATGTAAGAAATCGTCTGATTTGATTACGTTTAAATAAAACCATATAAAACATATTAATTTGCTAAAAATTATCAAATTGTAACCACAGTCAAATACGATATTTTGTGTATTCTTAATCAATCAAGTTACCGGTCAAGCACTAATAATACATAAGGAAAATAGAAATAAAAGTAATATATAGATGTTATTCACAAGCAGTTTAATCAATTATCTAAACCTAATATCACAAAGATGCGTATAGTTAAAAACTCGAACAAAAAAGTTAGTTTTATTTGAAAAA